>NC_050574.1:42944415-43217060 GCF_011100635.1 Trichosurus vulpecula
TTTGGTTAGAGAAATCACAGGATGTGGAGTGTGATTAATTATAGGGCCATTGAGTGACATGACCTTTGCAGGAATGGAAATGCATTTTAACCCCTTCAAAGTCAAGTTAAGTCAAGGAGCATCGATCAAGCACTTACTGTGTGCTTGGCACCGTGTTAAACGCTGCTAGTATAAAAACAAGAAGAAAGACAGACAGACAGACGCAAAGAAAGAAAGAAAGAAAGGTAGGAAGGAAGAAAGAGAGAAAGAAAGAAAGAAAGAAAGAAACAAAGAAAGCGGGAAGTTAGGAGGGAAAGAAAGAAGGAACAAAAGAAAGAAAGAAAGAAGGAAAGGAAAAACAAAAAAAGAAAGAAGGAAGGAAGGAAAGAAAGAAGAAGAAATGAAAGGAAGGACGGAAGAAAGAAAAGAGAAAGAAACACAATCTGTGTCCTTAAGAAGTTTACATTCTATTATTCTAATGAAGGAAGAGAAACATAAAAGGAAGTAGTAAAGGGAGTGAGAGAAGATGAAGGTACCAGGTATGCATAATGGGTGGAAATGTTGTAACTAAATAATGGAGAGGAAGAAAAGCATCACTGGGCTGGACATTTGCCTTCTGTAGAATCAATAAGCCAATGACAGTCTCAAACAGAGTTTCCCTCAGACTGTTTCTGAACTTGGTTTGGTCCCTACAATAAAGGTCTCCACCTGCATCCTCACCCTTCTCCCCATCTGAATCTCTACCCACCCTGACTCCTCCTACTCTGAATTGTTAATTAATTTATAGAATTATGAAATGGGGGAGACATGTCCAGTTCTTTGGGTGTTGTTGTTTAGTCATTTCAGTCATGTCCTACTCTTTTCAACCCAATTTAGGGTCTTCTTGGCAAAGAAAATGGAGTGGTTTGCCATTTCCTTCTCCAGCTCATTTTATGAATGAGGAACTGAGAAAAACAGGGTTAAATGATTTACCCAGGATCACACAGCTGGTAAGTGTACAAGGTCAGAGTTGAACTCAGGTCTTCTTGACTCCAAACATGGCACTCTACATCTGGCTGCGTCAGAAAGACCATGATGTCAGTAAGAATGGGAAATCAGCCCCAAATGAGCCTGAAATCACACTTTCAAAAGATACAGAGAATATGGGGTGAACA
The DNA here is from genome assembly GCF_011100635.1 of Trichosurus vulpecula. Classification (NCBI taxonomy): domain Eukaryota; kingdom Metazoa; phylum Chordata; class Mammalia; order Diprotodontia; family Phalangeridae; genus Trichosurus; species Trichosurus vulpecula. The sequence continues at coordinate 42,945,549 of NC_050574.1, forward strand.
GAGACAATCAGAAAAAAGGGTGCAGAGGCAGATGAGGGGCATGAGGATGGAGGTGGGATGGTGCAGGAAGGCAGGTGGCATTGGGGATCAGGAGGGGGAAAGGGAGAGAATATCACTTATATAACCATGCATTAAATTTGGGAGCATACTGGGAGCATACTGAGAAGTATGGACCCAATGGAGTTGGAAGAGGACTGGGGGAGGGGGGCAGAGTTTGAAGTCTCAGTTTTATAGGTTATTTCTTGGTGGGGAAACAAACTAACTTATTTGGGTCACTTTAGGTGGCATCTATCCAAATTGTATCCAAGACATCTCTAAGTGATCAGTAAAACTTCAAAGTTAACCTGTCCATGTCATCTCAAAGTTCTCAGTAATATGGGATGTGCTGCTGATCTTACTATGAATGTCTGGAACTTGTCTAAGGTTTATCTACTTTAGGACCAAAAGGTCCTGTCAGCAGCGCCCACATGGCTTCTCTGATTACGCACATAGTTCCAGGAGGTGAATTTTGGTTAATATAAGATACAGTTTGCAAATTATGCTCTTTTGGTGGTATATATTGGGATGGTATATATGTGGCAAAAGCTCCCCCTTCCACTTTACTTCTTGCTATTGCCCCTTTGTGCTGCTGACTTATAAATTCACTATCCTAACTAGAGAGTCAGGGGTGCCTGGTCAGGGGGACCAGAACGAAATATGGTTTTAACACACACTCCCATCTCCATCGCACCTTTATTCTCAACACCCTTCCTTATCTCCCTCGGTTGGAGGACTATTATCTTCCTTGAAGGCTAGACTAGTTTTTCCCTAAATGGTGCTGAACCCATCCTAGAGACTTAATTGGCTCAAGGAGGAAATTAATATATTAGAAGGAAACTCATTACTCCCACTACCTACTTGCAGCTGCTCAGTTTTGTTTCAGGCTTTCTGCAGTTCACATTTTCTCCAGGAGATGGAGCCCGGCAACCCTGTGTTCAGCTTTGTTCTCTGCTAGGCAGACAGGGAACACCCTTCTGGATGCCCAATGACTTTCTTCCCCAGGTGATCTTTTTACTCCTTCCACACCTAGAAGCAACCTCCCTGCCACAAATGCGACTCTACTGTTATGCACTCCATAGCTGACACACCCTAAAGATCACTGGGAGCTGTCTCCCCCAGTTAGAATGTGATCACTTTGAGAGTAGCATCAATCTTGGCACATGGGAATTGCTTAGTAGATGGTTTTTCATCCAGTCACCCATCCATACATCCATCTGTTCATACATCTGTCCATCCATCCATCCATCCATCCAACCAACCAGGGGTACCACAGACAAAAAGATAGGACTCAGGTCAGAGACAGTCTTCCAAGGACACAGTTGCTTCTGTGTGTGGTTGTTTCAGCTAGGGGCTCTCATCCAAGCTTCCTGTTAATGGTGCCTGTCTGTCCTAGGCACAGAGTATCCTTTTGGATCTTGCCACCAGCCATGCCTGTCCAGCCTAAGTATAGAAGATTGTCTCAGCCCTCCATCAACCTCTGGCACCCTCTCTTCACTCGGTCTGGGCTATGCTTTCCTGTGTTGGGCTTGGTCCCTCAGAGCCACATATCACATCATGTCCTTTGTGAGAAATACCTCTGGGTTAAAAATCAGGAGACTTCTGATTTCTGGTCAGGTGGAGTGGTAACTGAGCTTACCTCACTAGAACTAAGGCTCCTGATTGTCTCTTACATCTCCTTCCTTCAAGAAGAACTGGTCTGGTTGTGTTGGAGTGGGAGTCAGGAAGTTATGAGTTCAAATCTGGTATTAGACACTTGTTAGATGTGTGACCCTGGGCAAGTCATTAAACCTCCATCTGCCTCAGTATCCTCAATAGGAAAAGCAGTGGTATCTACCTCAAGGAGTTGTGGTGAAGATCAACTGAAATTATATACATATATGTTTAAATATGTATATGTATGTATATAGCACATATACACATATACATGTATGTATAGATACATATATGCATACACATATATGTGTATATATATCTATATTATCTATCTATCTTCTCTCTCTCTCTCTCTCTCTCTCTCTCTCTCTCTCTCTCTCTCAATACTTTATAACTCTGAGGCAAGGGAAAGAGCCATGTTTCCCAACTGGCCAGTTCCATTTGGGTCCTTCATGGGACAGCTCCTGTTTCTGCTCACAGAGGTTGTTGTTTGTCCTTTGTTCTCGAAAAGGACCATGACATCAGGGAGGTGACGTCATGACATGCAAGTAAATTGGATTTAAGTGAAAGAGGGCTGTGTAAAGTCATCAGCCTTACTTTTTCCTCCAGAGCCATCTGGGTCCAGTGGCAAGGCATAGATCAGGAGGACTGGATATGACCCTGGATGCAGTGGGAGATCTTGGCCTTTTAAAGCTAAGATCTTTAACAGGTCTCAGTCTGACTGAGGCAACACCCATTCAGTGATTTAAGGTTAGATAAGAAATGAGGCAAAAGATGGCCTGGTTTGCCTTCACAAAAGAATCAATTTGGGAGGGAAAGACCCTCCTATTTTTTGACCAGAACAGAAACAGTAGCTGTTTATCCTCACTCTGAGCCATCAAAAGCTAAACAATGATCAAGTGGGGCTTGGGCTGGGATCTATTATTGACCAATCAATGAAAGCCAGAGGGATTTGGGTAGAAGTCTCTCACCAGGGCTCTGAGAAGAAATCATTTGGTGGGAGGAGGAAGAGAGAACCATAGCCTGAGGAGAACCTTGTGGACATAGGCAGGGTATCTGCCCTTTTCCACTGGCACCCTAGCAGGGATTGGGGGCATCAGCAGCTGTCAGCAATGTCTGTTTAGAATGATTAAAACAAAATGGATGCACCAACAAAAGGTAGATTCAGGATGTTACCCAGGAGCCCGTAGAAAAGCTCCATTTTACTGAAGAAGATCTCAAAGACTCCATCTAAACAATGTCTAGGAGTTTAGTGTTTTGACCTTGACCATGTATATTCTCTAAGCTGGAACCTACTTTCTCCTGGACTTCTGTCTGTGCTTGTGGGAGAGTATGTCTCAGATGTTTTTTGGGGGGAAGGGAAATAATTTGTTATTAATTATGCAACCATGGTAAATATTTATTTTTAAAAGCTAATTAAGTCTAGTTGATTAATTGATATGAATTGATAATCAAAGAAGGAAGTGTATCAGTGAGCAATAGCATTAGAAAGACACCCAACAATACCTCAGAGATACCCATAGAACCCTGAGGTGGAGATGAGTAGCTGTGTTCTGGAGACCCAACCCTCCAGGTCAAAGTAGAGTTGGAACAGTAAGCCCAGAACCTCTGCTTCATCTTCCCTGGTGAGATTTCAGATGAATTGGGGGAACATTCACTGACTCCTCCTAAAGGAAATCAAACTAATTTCCCTACCCCACCATTGCAAAAATTTTTATCTGACTTTTGACATGAATGTAAATAACTCAAGGAAACAAGAAATTTCCTACATTCCTCATACTCACACACACACACACACACACACATACATACATACATACATACATATATATATATATAAAATGTGTATATATATATAAATGTGTGTATATATATATATATATATATATATATATATATATAATGTGTATATATATATATATTCCAATAGATCAAATGGAGGCAAAACTAGTCTGTTTCAGATCTGAGCAAATTCATGAGAGGGACAATTCATCCTTGGAAAATTCCACAGTGATTTATATTTGTTGTTGAGTAGTTTCAGCTGTGTCTGATTCTTTGTGACCCCATTTTGGGGTTTTTTTGGCAAAAATATTGCAGTGGTTTGCCATTTTTTTTCTCCAGTTCATATTACAGATGAGGAAACTGAGGCAAGTATGGTTAAGTGACATGACCAGGGTCACACAGCTAGTACATGTCTGAGGCTGGATTTGAACTCAACAAGAGATTTAAAATAGGTTCTATTAACTCCATTTGATTGAGCCCATGAAGTTCAACGAAGAAAAGTCTGTTTCAATGCCAGCTTCTCATGGAAATTTATCTGAATCCAAGGCACTATCCTGTCAGAGCAAATTTACCTAATCACTGAACATTTCATAGTGTTCAATCTCTTAAAAATAATATTGTGGGGGGACAGGTGAGAGGGACTGCATGAACCTTACTGTCATCATATTTGGCTTAAGAAGGGAATAACATACACACCCAATTGGATATGGAAATCTACTTACCCCATAGGAAAGTAGGGAGAAAGGGATAAGAGAGGGTGGGATGACAGAAGGTAGGGCATATGGGGGTAATCAAACACTTTTGAGGAGGAACAGTGTCAAAGGAGAGAATAGAATTAATGGGGAGATAGAAGGGAGGGAAATATAGTTAGTCTTTCACAACATAACTATTATGAAAGTGTTTGGCATGACTACACATGTGTAACATATATTGAATTGCTTGCCTTATCAGTGAGAGTGGATGAGGAGGGAGAAGGGGAGAGAATGTGGAACTCAAAGTTTTAAAAAATGAATGTTAAAAATTGTTTTTACATGCAACTGGGAAATAAGATATACAGGCAATAAGGTATGGGAATCTCTCTTGCCCTACAGGAAAGTAGAAGGGAAGGGATAAGAGAAAGGGGGTGATGGAAGGGAGGGCAGATGTGGGGAAGAGGTCATCAGAATGCACACCTTCTTGGGATCGGGGGAGGGGAGAAATGGGTACAAAATTTGGAACTCAAAATCTTGTAGAAGTGAATGTTGAAAAATAAAAATTAATTAAATAACAAAATAATATTTGCATTAGTTATAGCAAACATAATAAAATATCTGGTCTTATAGATCTGATCCCTAAGCACAAGACAAGGTGATAGTTCATTTGCTCTGACAAAGGAGAATAATAACAATGGACACTTAACTAAGGAGCTTTAAGGTTTACAAAGAATTTCCATCCATTATCTCATTGGTGAAGGAGCATGAAGGTGTTATTAGCTTCATGCTACTGCTGAGAAAACTCATGTTCAGGGCCGCTGTATGATTCCTCCCAAGTCACACAGCTAGTAAGCACTGGAGACTTGAACTTGTGACTTTCTGACTCCAAGTCCAATGTTCTTTCCCCTAAACCATGTTCTTTTTTAGGGCAAAGGAGAAAGTTCCTGTTTTTAGCAAATGAAACTAATACATCCCACACAACATCCTGTTACAACATCCATCTTCCTCCTTCCTTTACATCAGCCCCTACACCCAGCTTATTCTCTCTTACAAAGATGTAGCAACAGGCCCAGTCTTATGACACAGTGGAATACCAAAGATTGCCTTTCCCTCCTCCCTCAGTAAGAGGCTTCATGCTCCTAGCCCAAACTGTTATCCTCAAGGGCTTAGGAGCTGATTACTTAGGACTTATCCAGACAGAATCAGGAGACCAGAGGTTCTCAGGATCAGATTTCTAGAAGTGGGAGAGATCTCAGAGGCCATCTTGTCCGATTCCACCATTCTACAGATAACTGGGGCTTAGGGAAGTTGTGACTTGCCCACAGATTTAACTACAGGTTTTCTGACTGCATCGCCCATGCTCAGAGCACCAGAGCTCAAAGTACCTTTAGGACCTGAAACATAGAAAGTTAGAGATGGAGGAGAGCTTAGACATTAACTACTCCAATCTCCTTTTTTATAGATGGGGAAACAGATGCAGAGAAGGGAAACGATTTGTCCAAAGTCACACAGAAATTTAAGCCTTTACTCCCCAAAATCAGAAATATACTTCTTTATTAAGAGAGCTAAATTAATAACAAATAAATAATAATAATATGAATAATATACATCCAAAGAGAGCAAGTTGTCCAAGAGGACAAGTACCATTTGCTGCCTTTGTCCCTACCTCTTGACTTATTAATTCTTGCTGAAAGTAACCTTGTTTGTTTTTCATACTAAGTCCTAAAAGAATTCTTTTAATTCCACTATTTATATTCTCAATCAAAAGCCTGGCCCAAAGTGTGTTAACACCTCCAATCTTCAATACTTTAGTCCAGTTTGGTACCCAGTACAAGGGAAGTGACAATGTGACTGTATTCTGCCTTCGTCAGGCTCCACATTAAATAATATGTTTCTTTCTGGTGTCCTGGTTTAGGAAGGGCAGTGATACCATGGACAGCTCCAAGAGGACGGTAACTTGAGGAATGACCTTAAGATCAAGTCCTATGACAATTAATTTAAAGTCCTCAACAAGAGAAGTCAACAAACAAATCATGTCTTTTGAGGATGAGTTGAATATCAAATTCACAAGCAAAATCATGTCCTCTAAGGATTAGTTGAAAGTTAAATCAAGACATCAACAAGCCAATTATATTTTATGAGGATTAGATGAAAGAAGAGAAGATGCTTAACCTGGTAAAGAGCAGATTCATGGGAGTGGTGGGGATAGGGAGAGGACATGATGGATACATTCAGGTATTTGAGCTTGTCATGTGGATGAGGGGCTATGCTCATTCTTTCTGGCTTCAGAGGGCAGAACTAAAAGTCATGGGTGGAATTTGAAAACTAAACATTTAGAACTGATCTACGGAAAAACTTCTCAACATTTAGAACTCTCCAAAAGTATGATGGGTTACCTCAGGACAGATTAGTACTTCCTCCCTTTAAGTAGAAGTAAAGTGAGGATGACCGTTTCTTAGGTATGTAATAGGGTGCTTTCTTCAGCTGTGGATTTGACTGGAGTTGATTAGACTTTGAGGCTCCTTCCATCTCTGTGATTCAAAGTTTTAGGAGATTATTATCACCTTCAATGTCCTTTAATGTAGTTGAAGATTAAATTCATTTCATGACCTTACTTTCTTTTTCTCCATTGTATTTCCAGAAAGACTTTGTGGTTTGTGATGTATTAAGGAAAATTTTGCAAAGAACAAGAAATGTGTTTAGAGAAAGTGAGAGGCTAGTCAGAGCCAACAAGAAGAAAAATAGCAGCTGTATTTTGTACTCTCATTTGGCTTCCATCTTTTTAAAAATTTTTCTTCATTGGATGCTTTGTAAAGGTGTCAGGCAGACCTGGTAGTTACCCTGTTAAATAATTCTTTAGAAACCACCAAGGACCAGGGCCCCAGCCCTGAGCTCTGAATCAGAAGCAGAAGGGAAGGGGAGGAGGGGTTAGAATCTTCCTCACACCTCCATGAACCCAAGCTCCCTTCATTGTGGCCCAACTCTGAGGTCCATCTTAAGAAATGAATGAATGAATGAAAACATTTATTAAGTGCTTACAGTATTCAACACGCAATGCTGAGCCCAGGAAATGTAAACACAAAAACTGAGATTGTCCCTGCTCTTCAGGAACTCACATTCTATTGCAGGAAGCAACACAGCTGGCTATAAGCCAGAGGGAAAGGTCCCATAGTTCTTGGGGTAAGACAGTCAACCTCAGGGGAGTGCCTCTTCTTCATTGTGACTTCCATGAATAAAGTCTTATTTACATCAAATGTCAACTTCTTTGACAGTAGTAAGAATTTTGGTTGAGAATTTTCTTTTCCAGGTCTTCAGTAACTGTGGCTTCAACTCCTCTAGAAACAGCTCCCAGGTCACATCTTCATGAGGACTACTGCCTGGGATTATGTCTCTGAAGGTCAGGCTGGAATCATGAATGGTGGTCTGGGAGAGGTGCTGTCACCCCTCTCCCCAAATTCTTGTGTTTACCTGTTTAATTTAGCAACTAGTCAGTCATTGGTGGTGGTGAGGAAGGTGAGACTCTTTCCCACAGTGCTTGCTCCCTCAATGATGGCATCAGGACCTAAGTTGGAAGTCAGACTGATGGTCGACGGTGTACTGCCTCTCTTGAGGATCTAGGGTTTACCTGCCAGTGAGGGACCATAACACTCCCCACCATAGTGCTAACACTCTGTTCTGAGTGACATGATGAACGCTTCTCCTGTGTCAGAGAGAGAATCAGGTTATTAAGGAGCTGAGAGGAGCACTTTCCCAAAAGACAGTTGTTTGTATGTGTATCTCTTCCATGCAGCATTGTTGATTTACTTTCCTACTCTGATTTCATTAAATGTCTTGTGTTGATCCTTTAATGTCAGGCTGGTTTGACCTTTTTTCCATTGCCTATTAACTTATGTTGCCTTATCTTTTTAATAATTAAGATATTTTTATTTTTAGTTTACAACACTCAGTTCCACATAATTTTGAGTTCCAGGTTTTCTTCCCCCCCCCACCCTCCCGAAGACAGCATGGAATCCGATATATCTTCTACATATAACTTCGCATTGAACTTATTTACACAATAGTCAAGTTGTAAAGAAGAATTATGACCAATGGAATGAATCATGAGAAAGAAGAAATAAAACCAAAAAAAAACCAAACCACAATAACAAAAACAAAGGAGAAAGAAAAAGCAAAGGGAAAAAAGGATAGCATACAGTGTGCCTCAATCTGCCTTCAGGCTCCATAGTTCTTTGGATCCAGATAGCTCTCTACATCATGAGTTCTTTGGAGTTGTCTTTGAACTTTATATTGATGAGAAGAGCAAAGTCTATCAGGGTTAGTCATCACAAAATCCATATATCTGTGGTTGTGTATAAGGTTCTCCTGGTTCTGCTCCACTCACTCAGCATTATATCATGTAGGTTTTTCCAGGCTATTATGAAGTCTGTATCTTCTCCATTTCTTATAGCACAATAGTATTCCATTACCTTCATATACCACAACTTGTTCAGCCATTCTCCAATTGATGGGCATCCCCTTGATTTCCAATTCTTTGCTACTACAAACAGAGCCACTATAAATATCTTTGTACATATGGGTCCTTTTCCCACTCATGTGATCTCTTTGGGATACAACCCTAGAAGTGGTATTGCTGGGTCAAAGGGTATGAATATTTTTGTAGTCCTTTAGGCATAGTTCCAAATTGCTCTCCAGAATGGCTGCATCACTTCACAACTCCACCAGCAATGTAACAATGTTACAATTTTCCAACATCCTCTCCAGCATTTATCATTTTCCTGTTTTATCATTTTAGCCAATCTGAAAGGAGAGATGTGGTACCTAATAGTTGTTTTGATTTGCATTTCTCTAATCAGTACTGATTTTGAACATTTTTTCATATGCCTACAGATATCTTTAATTTCTTCCTCTGAAAGCTGCCTGTTCATATTCTTTGACCATTTCTCAACTGGGGAATGACTTGTATTCCTATAAATTTGGCTCAGTTCCCTGTATATTTTAGAGATGAGGCCTTTATCAGAGACACTAGTTGTAAAGATTTTCTCCCAGTTTTCTGCTTCCCTCCTAATCTTTGTTGTATTGGCTTTTTTATACAAAAACATTTCAATTTAACATAATCAAAATTATCCATTTTGCATTTTGTAATGCTCTCTATCTCTTGTTGGGTCATGAATTCTTTTCTTTTCTGTAAATCTGACAGGTAAACTATTTCTTGCTTTCCCAAAATGCTTATAGTATCAGCCTTTATTCCTAAATCATGAACCCATTTTGACTTTATTTTGGAATATGGTGTAAGATATTGGTCTATGCCCAGTTTCTGCCCTACCATTTTCCAATTTTCCCAGAAGTTTTTGGGAAATAGTGAATTCTTAGCCCAGAAGCGGGATTCTTTGGGTTTATCAAAGAGTAAATTGCTATAGTTGTTGACTACCGCATCTTGCATACCTGACCTATTCCATTGATCCACCACTCTGTTCCTTAGCCAGTACCAGGTAGTTTTGATGATTGCTGCTTGATAGTACAGTTTAATATCTGGTATGGCTAGGCCACCTTCCCCAGCATTTCTTTTCGTTAATTCCCTAGATATTCTAGATCTGTTGTTCTTCCAGATGAATTTTGTTATTATTTTATCCAGCTCTGTAAAATAATTTTTTGGTAGTTCAATTGGTATGGCACTGAATAGACAGATTAATTTAGGTAAAATTGTCATTTTTATTATATTAGCTTGGCCTAACCATGAGCAACTGATATTTTTCCATTTATTTAGATCTGACTTTATTCACGTGAAAAGTGTTTCATAATTCTGTTCATATTGGCCCTGGGTTTGTCTTGGCAGATAGACTCCCAAATATTTTATAGTGTCTACAGTAACTTTGAATGGAATTTCTCTTTCTATCTCTTGCTATTGGGCTTTGTTAGTAATGTATAGGAATACTGAGGATTTATGTAGATTTATTTTATTTCCTGCAACTTTGCTAGAGTTGTTTATTGTTTCCAGTAATTTTTCACTTGATTCTCTAGGATTCTCTAGGTAAATTATCATATCATCTGCAAAAAGTGATAATTTAGTTTTTTCTTTGCCTCTTCTAATTCCTTCAATTTCTTTTTCTTCTCTTATTGCTACAGCTAACATTTCTTCGTACCAAATTGAATAGTAGGGGTGATAATGGACATCCTTGTTTCACCCCTGATCTTATTGTGAATGCATCTAGCTTATCCCCATTACAAATAATGCTTGTGGATGGTTTAAGGTAGATGCTACTTATAATTTTAAGGAAGGATCCATTTATTCCTATGCTTTCTAGTGTTTTTTAATAGTGATGGGTGTTGTATTTTGTCAAAGGCTTTTTCTGCATCTATTGAGGTGATCATATGGTTTCTGCTAGTTTTGTTGTTGATATGATCAATTATGCTGATAGTTTTCCTAATATTGAACCAGCCTTGCATTCCTGGAATAAATCCTACCTGGTCATAGAGTATTATTCTCATGATAAGTTGCTGCAATCTTTTTACTAATATTTTATTTAAAATTTTTGCATCGATATTCATTAGGGAAATTGGTCTATAATTTTCTTTCTCTGTTTTGAGTCTTCCTGGTTGGGGATTTAGTACTATATTTGTGTCATAAAAAGAATTTGGTAGGACTCCTTCTTTACCCATTTCCCCAAATAGTCTGTAAAGGATAGAAATTAATTGTTCTTTAAATGTTTGATAAAATTCACATGTAAAACCATCTGGCCCTGGAGATTTTTTCCTACGGAGTTCATTGACTACTTGCTCAATTTCTTTTTCTGAGATGGGGTTATTTAGAAATTTTATTTCCGTTTCTGTTAACCTGGGCAATTTATGTTTTTGTAGATATTCATCCATATCCCTAAGGTTATCACATTTATAGGCATACGATTGGGCAAAATAATTCCTAATTATTGTTCTACTTCCTCTTTATTGGAGGCAAATTCACCTTTTTTATTTTTGATACTGGTAATTTGATTTTCTTCTTTCTTTTTTTAATCAAATTTACAAAAGGTTTACCAATTTTGTTGGCTTTTTCATAAAACCAGCTCTTCGTTTCATTTATTAATTGAATAGTTTTCTTGATCTCAATTTTATTAATCTTGCCTTTGATTTTCAGTATTTCTAATTTGGCATTTAATTGGGGATTTTCAATTTATTGTTTTTCTAGCTTTTTCAGTTGCGTGCCCAATTCATTGATCTCTTTTTTTCTCTATTTTATTCATGTAAGCATTTAGAGATATAAAACTTCCCCTAAGAATTGCTTTTGCTGCATCCCATAAGTTTTGGTATGTTGTCTCATTATTATCATTCTCTTGAATGAGGTTATTAATAGTTTCTGTGATTTGTTTTTTGGCCCACTCATTCTTTAGAATTAGATTATTTCGTTTCCAATTAATTTTTAGCTTATTTTCCATGGTTCTTTATTACAAATAATTTTTATTGCATTATGATCTGAAAAGGATGCTTTGACTACTTCTGCCATTCTGCATTGGATTGTGACGTTTTTTGCCCTAGTATATGGTCAATTTTTGAGTATGTGCCATGAACCACTGAGAAAAAAAAGTATATTCCTTTTTATCCCCATTCAGTTTTCTCCAGAGGTCTATCATATCTGCCTTTTCTAAAATTCTGTTCACCTCCTTAACTTCTTTCTTGTTTATTCTGAGGTTAGATTTATCAAGTTCAGAGAGGGGGAGGTTGAGGTCTCCCAATATTATAGTTTTGCTGTCTATTTCTTCCTGTAACTCCCTTAACCTCTCCTCTAAGAATCTGCATGCTATACCACTTGGTGCATATATGTTAAATAATGATATTGCTTCATTGTCTATGGTGCCTTTTAGCAGGATATAGTGTCCTTCCTTATCTCCTTTAATTAGATCTATCTTTGCTTTTGCTTTGTCTGAGATTAGGATTGCTACTCCTGCTTTTTTTACTTTAGCTGAAGCACAATATATTCTACTCCAGCCTTTTACCTTTATGCTGTGTGTATCCCCCTGTTTCAAATGTGTTTCTGGTAAACAGCATATTGTAGGATTATGGTTTTTAATCCATTCTGCTATCTGCTTCTGTTTTATGGGAGAGGTCATCCCATTCACATTCCCAGTTATGATTACTATCTGTGTCTTTTTCTCCATCCTATTTCCCCTTGTTTATGCTTTTATTTCTCTCTTTTCCCTTCCACTTCTCAACAAAGTTTTGCTTTTGACCACTGCCTTCCTCAGTTTACACTCCCTCTTGATTCCCCTCCCTTACCTTACCATATTCCACTTGCTACTTCTTCCTTCCCTTCTCACCACCCCCCACCCCTACCTTTTTTTTCCCTTTCTCCTCCTACTGTCTGTAGGACAAGTTAGATTTCTATACTTATCAGGGCATGTTATTCCCTTCTTGAACCAAATCCAATGAGAGTAAAGCTCAAATGCTGCTCTTCTCCCTCCCTTCTTTGCCTCTACTACAATATGTTTTTGTGCCTCTTTGTGTCATATTATTTACCATTTTCTACTCCCTGCTTACCTCTTCTCCCAGAACCATCCCTTTATATCTCTTAATTATTTTTGTCATTATGTCGGTTATTTTATACTGATATCCACATTCTGTGAATACGCCTTCCAATTGTCATAATGAGTATACTATTCTCAAGATTCACACACACACACAGACACATATATGTATGTATAACATATAGAAAACAAAATGATCCTATATAAGGATGTAATTAATTAGCCTTATTGATTAACTAGGGATTCTCCTCCTATTTACCTTTTTACGTCTCTCTTGAGTTTTGTATTTGGAGATCAGAGTTTCCATTGAGCTCTGGCCTTTTCATCAGGAAGGTCTGGAATTCCCTTATTTCATTGAATGTCCATCTCATTGCCTGGGAAATTATTCTCAGTTTTGCTGGGTAGCTGATCATTGGTTGTAGTCCAAGCTCCTTTGCCTTTCGGAATATCGTATTCCAACTTCTCCTGTCATTTAATGTAGAAGCTGAAAGATTCTGCGTGATCCTGACTCTAGTCCCATGATATTTGAATTGTTTCTTTCTAGCTTCTTGCAGGATTTTCTCCTTGACCTGGTAGTTTTGGAATTTGGCTATAATATTTCTTAGAGTTTTCAATTTGGGATCTTTTTCAGGGGGTGATGGATGGATTCTTTCGATGACAATTTTACCCTCTGGTTCTAGCACCTCTGGGCAATTTTCCTTAAGGATTTCATGGAAGATACTGTCCAGGCTCTTTTTTTCATCATAGCTTTCAGGTAGACCAATAATTCTTAGATTATCTCTTCTGGATCTATTTTCCAGGTCAGTTGTTTTTCCAATCAGATATTTCATGTTTTCTTCTATTTTTTCATTTTTTAGATTTTGTTTGACTGATTTTTGATGTCTCATAGTCTTCTACTTGCCCAATTCTAATTTTTAACGTTTTATTTTCTTCCTTTGTCTTCTCTACCTCATTTTCAATTTGCTTAATTTTACTTTTCAATGAGGCATTTTTCCAATTATGTTCTGATTTTCCTTAACCAATTCCCAGATTTTGCCTTTTAAAGATTTGTTTTCCTCATTGAATTTTTTTCCCATTTTTTCTTTTACCTCCCTAATTTGGTTTTTGAAGTCCTCCTTGAGTTCTTCCAGGAATGCTTTTTGGTCCGCAGACCAGCTCACTTTCCCTTTTGACGTTTGAGATGTGGGTGTAGTATCTGTGCTGTCCTCTTCTGAATTGGTAATTTGATCTTCCCTGTCTCCATAATATGAATGAATCATCTTTGAAAGCTTCTTGCTATTCTTTTTCATGGTGTTTTTTCCCTCCTGGTTTCTGAAGTGGGTCTCTGCTTCTGGGGCTCAGGGGGCTCTGTCCCAAGTTTCTTGTTTTGGAATCTAGTTTTATGTGCTATGGCCTCTGGTTTCTTGAGGTGTGGGGGTGGGGTGGTCTGGCTGCTGGGGGTTTTCTCTTCCCTAACACTGCTCTATAGCAGGGGTGATCTCAGCTTGTATCTGTGTTGGTATCTGCCACTTCCCCTGGCTGTGCAAAGCCAAGTCTGGGGTCCTGGCATTGATGTTAGTTAGCTCCACCCCCTGGGGCTCAGTTACTTTCCTTGTTCTGCTGAGCTCAGGGCTGCTGGGACACCTCTCTTCCTGCACTAGTCACCTTCTGCCACCACAGGAAGGGCACTCTCCCCCACTTCTCTAACTACTGAACCCCACTCCCTTTCTAGCTCCTCTGTTTCTCCTAAGGTTTTATTCTCTGGGTTTATTCAAGGGAGGGACATGAGCCATTTTATCTGGCCATCATGGCTCCTGGAAGTTCAGGAAGGTGAGTTTCAAACCTTTAGACTGTGGGTTGGAGGCCTCTGGGCTAGCTGCTCCCATGGCTGCAGGCTCTGCGCTCCTACGGACTCCTGTCCTGGGCTCGGCTGCTTCGATTTTTTGAAAGAATTCACTGAATGGAGTTTTGAGCCATGCTGACTAAATCCATTTGAACCTGCTAAGTGAAAATAGCACCCCAAGCCCAGGAAGCAGTAAGGGCACCCAGAGTCATCTGGAGAGCAGGAACTGAAAAACCATGCTGTGTGAGTCTGGCTGCTGCAATGTCAAACTTCTGCCTCTTACTGAGCTTGCTGACCACTCAAACCTCTAGATATTTTACCTTATAAACTGTTATGTAGACATGCTTGCCCTATGCTACAATTGTACAGTTTATTTTTTCAAGGTTTTTAAAAAGCAATTTGTCAGTCTCCCTCACTACTCTCCCTGCACCCAATGAGGAAACTAGACAAACACATGCACACTCTCTCTGGTTGTGTCTCTCTGAAAAATAAACTCTTTAGAACATAGTTGCATAGTCTGGCAAAGCAAATTCCCACTTTGGTAATGCCTGAAAACCTATGTCCCTTCCCGCAATTTAAGTTCATCATGTCTCTACCAGGAGGCATTCTTCTCCATTTCTTTGCACTTGTGCTTTTTTATTGTATTGACCTGCATTCTGAAGTCTTTCAAAATTGTTTTCTCTTATTTTTTGAATTTCCTCTTCGTTGGTGGTGAATTCACCCTTTTCATTTTTGATACCAATAATTTGGTTTTCTTCCTTCTTTTTAAAATCAAATTAACCAAAATTTTACCTATGTATTGTTTTTTTTATAAAACCAGATCTTACTTTTATTTATTAGTTCAATAGTTTTCTTAATTTCAATATTATTAATCTCTCTTTTGGTTTTCAGTATTTTTAATTTGATATTTAATTGGGGATTTTTAACTTGTTCTTTTTTCTAGTTTTTTTAGTTGAATGCCCCTCTTTCTCTATTTTATTCACACAAGCATTTAGAAATATAAAACTTTCCCTAAGAACCACTTTTGTTGCATCCCATAAGTTTTGGTATGTTGCCTCGTTATTGTCATTGTCTTAGATGAAGTTACTGATTGTTTCTATGATTTATCCTTTAACCTATTCATTCTTTAGGATTAGATTATTTAGTTTCCAATTACTTTTTAGTCTATCTTTCCATGGCCGTTGATTACAGGTAACTTTTATAGCGATCCGAAAAGGATGCATTTAATAGTTCTGCCTTTCTACATTAGATTGTGAGGTGTTTATGCCCTAGTACATGCTCAAGTTTTGTCGAAATTGTTTTCCTTTGTAATGTGGTTATCACTGCATAAATTCTTCTAGTGCTGTCCTGCCTCAGCTCATGAAGCATTGCCCTGTTTCCTCTGAAATTGTCCAGTTC
This sequence comes from Trichosurus vulpecula, assembly GCF_011100635.1. NCBI lineage: Eukaryota > Metazoa > Chordata > Mammalia > Diprotodontia > Phalangeridae > Trichosurus > Trichosurus vulpecula. The sequence continues at coordinate 42,961,448 of NC_050574.1, forward strand.
ATCCTTTCTAATGGCACAATAGTATTCCATTGCATTCATCTGTCACAATTTTTTTAGCCATTCACCAATAGGATGACAGCCCTTTGGTTTCCACTTCTTGATTATCAAGAAAAGAGTTGATATAAATACTTTTGTCCACAAGAATCTTTTTCCTTTCTTTGATTTCTTTAGATGTAAGTGTACCAGTGCCAAGCTGAGGAGGCCTGGTCCCAATTTGTTATGCAATTGACATGCATAGCTTAATAAATTGATAAGCCACCCTTTGACCCAGCAATAGCACTACTGGATCTATACTCCAAAAAGATCAAAGGAAATTTACAAAACTATTTATAGCACCTCTTTTTGCGGTGGCAAAGAACTGGAAATTGAGGGGATTCCCATCAAAGAAGGAATGGCTGAACAAATCATAGTATATTATCATGATGGAATACTACTTCACTGTAAGAAATGATTAGCAGGATGCTTTCAGAAAAACCTGGGGAGACTTACATGAACTGATGCAAAACAAAGAAAATAGAACAAGGAGGACATTGTACAGAGTAGCTGCAATTCTGTATGATGATCAGCTGTGAAGGACTTAGATATTCTCAGTAATATAATGATCTAAGGCAAGGACTTATGATGAAAAATGCTATTACCTCCAGAGAAAGAACTGGAGTCTGAATGCAGATTGCAGCAAGCTTTAAGAACTCTTTTATTTTCCTTTTTTTTTGTTTTTTTGGTCTGTATTTTCTTTTTTAACATGGCTAATATGAAAATGTTTTGCATGACTGAGCATGTATAATCTACATCATATTGCTTGCCTTTCCAAGGAGGTAGGAAAGGAGGAGAAAGGAAAAGAATATGGAACACAAAATATTTTTAAATAAAAGGTAAAATTTTTTAGGTGTAATTGAGAAAAAATGAAAATTAAGTGTAAAAAAAAAATAAATTGACATTCCCAGAAGCTCGAACCTTTGTTTCCTCAGTTATTTCAGATTTCATCCATCACAATCTGTCTCTGTCTATCTATCTTTTTATTTATCTGTCTGTCTAACTATCTGTATCTCTGTTCAACTCATTCTCACATTGGTACAGTCTTCTATAGGTTTAAAAGGCCACAGGATCAGGCAGTAGAAAGAGACCCCACTTTGCAGTTAGGGGAATCTGGTTTGAAACCAGGCTCTGTCACTTCCCACCCATGTGATGTGACTTCAGGGAAATTGCATTTCCCCTCTGCTCTTCTGTTTTTCCATTTGTTAAGCAAGAAGGTTGCACCAGATAATCTACTTGTCACCACAGTCCTAATGAGATAAATGGTCAAGGTGTTATTGTCCTAAAGAGGGGAAGGAACTCTTGTAAGGTCACACAGCACAAAAACCACGATGCCATCTAGATCTTTTATACATGCATATGGAGAAACTGAGGAAGGGACATGAGCAAGGTTTTTGCAGGTAATAATAATAGCTAACCTTTCCAGGTTTGTGAAGGCAGCCAGGCAGTGCCATAGTGCACAGAGCACTGGATCTGGAGTCGGGGAGACCCGAATTCAAAACCTGCCTCAGAGACTTCCAAGCTGTGTGATGCTGGGCAAGTCACTTGACCTCTGTTTGACTCAGTTTACTCATCTGTAAAATGAAGATAATATTAACACCTAACTCCCAGGATTGCTGTAAGAATCAAATGGGAGGATATTTGTAAAGCACCTGGGAAATCTTAAAGTGCCCAGTAAATGCTAGTGACTTCTATCATGAGATATCTCACATTGGATCATCAGATTATAGATTTAGAAATGAAAATGACCATAGGGATTTAGTCTCCTCATGTTACATCTGAAGAGACAGATAAGACAGATAGAGATTAGGTGGTGGGATTTAAATTCAGGTCTATACACTCAGCCACCAAACTACAGACACAGGTGGTTTTGAACCCACATCCCCCATGTCCACAACCAGTGTTTCTGGTGCTATGGCAGCACCTGGATGTGTCCTAAGGAACACAGAGTATCCCATTATAGTTTCTGTATGTGTCCTCAGCCCAGGTCACCACTCCTCCATGACATTCCCCAGGCACCTCTGGAGCAATGTGGAAGAGTGGAAGGAATGTTGGACATGGAGACAGAGTTTGATTAAGCAAAGATTTATTAAATATGAATTGTAGTGAAGGCACTGGGGAGACAAAAGGAAGAAGGTAGGGCCTTTCCTCAAGTAGCTCACATTTCCCTAGAGTGTGGGGAAGAGGAGATACAATATAAACAGTTAATTCATTGCAAGGTAAATCTAGGGTAGAGTTGGCCTCCCCACCAGGAAAACTGGGATCATAGATTTGGAGGCATATGCTACCTTCAAGATGATCTAGGGCAAACCCTTCATTTTAGAAGTGAGCAAATTTCAAGCCAAGCAGAATAGGAGATTTGTGCAAGGTCACAAAGGGTAAGAAGTGATAAAGGTAGGATTTGAACCCAGATCCTGTAATTTCAGAGCCAGTGCTGTACCATCTTTGGGCTCCACTAGCTTTGTGATTCTGAGCATGTCATTTAACTCTAAGCAACCTAGGCAATTCAGGTAACTATGTCTTTAAAGCTAGAAGTAGCAATATCCCTATGCTGAAGAAATCATAGGAGAGAAAGACAGAGATAAAAATACAGAGTCAGAGACGATAAGAGAAAGGAAGGAAAGAAAACAGGAAGAGGAGGAAAGAAAAGATGAAATGAAGGGAGGAAGGAAGGAAAGAAAGAAAGAAAGAAAGAAAGAAAGAAAGAAAGAAGGAAAGAAGGAAAGAAAGAAGATAGACATTAATAAGTGAGAGTTTGAGTTCTAGCCTTATCCTTTGCTGGTTGTGTTATTTTGTGCAGTGCTGTATAAAGGATAAAGTTCTGGACTCAGAGAGAGGAAGACCTGGGTTTGATATCTCCTCAGATATTTACTACATACATGTATATCTTGAGAAAGTCACTTAATCTCCCTTGGCTTCAATTACCTGAGGCATAAAATGAGGGGGCTGGGCATAATAACCTTTGAGGTCTAACTTGATACTGTTTCTTTCTGAATCTCAGTTTCCTCAAAAGTGAAATTAGGTTGGAAATACTCAAGCACCAAACCCAGGGCCTGCATGGTAGCTACTTAGTAAACATGAAGCTGAAATGTTTGATAAATGACCTTACTACTGGGACTTACTCATTACTTTGCTCTGTTTCTCACTAATGCTGTTATATATGATGGCATATTAGCAGTTCTTGTATTTGTCTCTTATTTCCTTGCTAGCCTGGAGGCTACATGGAGGGAAGAGTTTGGCTCATCCAAATCCTGTGTCTCTCCTAGAGCATAGTCTGAAATGGGAAATTCTGGATATGGCAGCACTAATCATCAAGCCAACCCAGCTTAGCAAAGGAACAATAAAGACACTTGGCCAAGTGAGTCCAAGGGACTGACCTATCCAACTGAGATGCTATGCCCTGTGAAGAGCTAGCACTGTTCAGTAGTAGAGTGACCCAGACCTGGACTAGCATAGCAACAAGGCCAGCAATATAGCACATGTACCATGCTAAGCAGTGAACTTTGCAAGAGCATTTCAGGAAAGACAAAAGTCACTGAGGCTTTGCAGTTCCAGAGTTGTAAGTTACCTTGGCCACATGTTTGTTATACACATGCCTCGTTATCATTCACTAAGACTTAGTGCTCCCTTTCTCCCTCAATACAGATATACACTGTGTTTATTGGTGGGAAAGTGGGTTTGAGGTTTTATAGAGGGATGCTTTGCAAATCTTGTTCTTGTTAGTGCTTTTGAATGTTATTGGGAAGCACACTGGTGGGGGCTCAGAAGCTATGGGGTTAGAGGTATGGTGGCCCATAAAAGTGATCCAAGGAGCCCAAGGTAGCAGATGGCTCTCTGAGGATCCCAATCAGTGAAGAAGAGTCTAACTTTGAGGAGGGGCCACCATACTGGGCTTGTGTTTTATCCCTTTACTAGACTGAAATTTCCATGAGCGTGGGGATTGTGCCTTATCCAATATCTGTCTGGAGAAGGTGTTTAATATGTTTGTGGAATGAATAATATGATAATGTCAGGGAAGAAATGACTTGCAAACAATCCAGCATAGAACCCAGGCTGAGGCCTCAACAGTTGCTCATTTGAACTTAATCTCTGAGTACTCAGTGAGGGGCTCAGTGGATACATGGTCTTCTCTGACTTTCGCTCCTTGGAAGTTGAGGCAAGCATAATGTGACTCATCTAGTCCATCCTCTGGAGCTGCTGGGGTTGGGGCTATGTCTGCTGCTGGTGAAATGGGATCGAGAGACAGGTCCTCCCAGGATGGCCTCTTGGGGTCCTGGAGAAAGGGCAAAGGGGTGTGCAGTCAAAGCAGATCCCCAGCATCATGAGAGGAGTAGAAGGTGGGGGAGATGGCCTTGGGACAGAGGGAGCTGGGGACTGAGAGAGTTTGGTGAACAATTGGGCATTGGGGGCTGGTATACTCTACCTCCACTCGTGCCCTGGATTCTTCTCCTGCTGCTGCTACCACTGATTTCTTCCTGAGCATCTTTACCCTGTGGAGGTAGAAAGGCAGAGTTTGTGCAGGGGAGAGAACCTGAGACTTGGAGAAGTAGGGCCCTGTCACTCACCGTCTGCCTGACCCAGGCAGGCCATACCATTTTCCCTCAATAGCTTCATTAGTCGAATGAGGCAATCAGACTCCAGGGTTTCAAAGGTCCCTTCCCCAGTGATGTTCACCTGTTCTATGATCTCTAAGCTCCGAATTCCAATAAACCATGAACCACAGAAGGGTCTAGGAAAGACCATGGGACAGAGGATCAAGAGATTTGCACTTGTGACTATTTCCCTCTGGGATCTTGGGGAATTCCCCTCCTCACTCTAGGCCTCAGTTTCCTCATCTGTAAAGTGAAATGCTTGGATGAACTTGTCTCTAAGGTCTCTTTCAGTTATACATCTTGTGACCCCATGGGATTCAACTGCCTCTAATCATTGGGGCCTGAAGGCTTTATCCACTATTCTTCCCAAATGGGTCCTCACTGGAGCAAGGTAATCCTTCTACTCCTCTTTAGTCAATTCTGTCTCCCACTAACCACGGCAGCAATTCCAAACCTTCTCTTCTGTCCTCAGGCACCTTATCCCTATCTTCTCAGCTGAGGAGTGTCCCTCAGACTTCACCCAAAAGATTGAGGCCATTGCTTGCGAACTCCTTCTTGTCCCCTCTTCCTCTCCTCACATCACTGAGACATATGAAATGTCTTCCTCACCCGCCATCACTGAGATGTCTTCCATACCTCCTCCTTTACTCTAGTCATGAATGAAGAAGAGGCTCTCCTTCTTTTCCAGACTGAAGCCTCAACCTGCACCCTTGACCCCATCTCTTCCTGTTGCAGATGCTTTCACTGTTTCCCCCACTCTCTCTTGACTGAAATCACTGCCTATCTACTGACTCCTGCCCCACTGCCAATAAACATTCCTATTTTGCCCCCATGCTTAAGAAATGAAAGTCACCAATCACCTCCTGAAAGAGATCCCAAAATGAAAACTCCCAGGAATGTTATAGCCAAATTCCAGAGCTGAGAGGTCAATTAGAAAATATTGCAAGCAGCCAGAAAGAAACAGTTCAAATACTGTGGAACCACAATCAGGATCACATGAGATTTAGTTTCAACTACTATAAAGGGCTGGTAGGTAAGAGAGTGGATAGATTGCCAAGCCTAAAGTCATGAAGACTCATCTTCGTCACTTAACCCTCTTTGCTTCAGTTTTTCCATCCTTCAACTATGTTGTAGAAGGAAATGGCGAAGTGCTTCAGTATTTTTCCAAGAAAAACCTAAACAGGGTCACAAAGAGTCAGACCCAACTGAAACAACTGAACAACAACTTTAAGGGAACAGAGAACTTGGAATTTGAGTGTCCAGAAGGCAAAGTAGTTAGAATTACAACCAAAATAACCTAGCTGGCAAAACTGATTATAATTTTACAGGGGAAAATGTGTACTGAATGAGATAGAAGAGTTTCAAGCATTCCTGATGAAAGACCAGAGCTGAATAGAAAATTTTACATTCAAACACAGGACTCAAGAGAAGCATAACAAGGTAAACATGAAAGAGAAATCATAAGGCACTCCATAAGGTTAAACTGATTACATTTGTATATGGGAAGATGATACATGTAACTCCTTAGAATTTTATCATTGTTGGGGCAGTTAGAAGCCAAGTATATAGACAGAGGGCAGGGATATAAGTCTATTGTGTTGGGATGATGTAAAACAAAAAAAGAATGGAAGAGTGAAAAAGAGGGATTCACTTGGAGAGGGAGAAAGGGAGAAGAATAAAGAAAATTATTACACATAAAAGGCCTGCAAGGAAGAGTTTTTACAATGGAGAGGGACCTGGAGGAGAGGAGTGGAGCGGGGAGTGGAGAAAGGAGTGGTATCACTTGAACCTCACTCACATCTGAACTAGCTCAAAGAGGAAATTGTATAATTTCTTTCTCTCTCATTCACACACACATACACACACACACACACACACACACACACACACACACACACACACACACACAAACACACAGAGTCAGATTTAGAAATTCATCTTACCCAACAGGGAAGTGGGAGGGGAAGGAGGCCAAGCAGTGCCAGAAATTTACTACAAAGCAGTAATCATCAAAATAATCTCATAGTGGATAAGAAAGAGAGTGGTTGATTAATGGATTAGGCACACAATATTCCAAAGTAAAAGACCACAGTACCTAGTGTTACTCAAAGATAAACTCAAAGATCCAAAGTTATTGGGCTAAGAACTCACTATTCAACAAGCCTCACAGGGAAAACTGGAAAGCAGTCTGGCAGAAATGAAATATAGACCAAATCTCACCCCATATAGAAGATCAGTTCAAAATGGATACATGATGTAGATGTGAAGAATGATATCATAAGCACATTAGAGGAACATGGAAAAAATTCCTTGTCAAATCTAAGGAAAAAGGAAGAGTCTAAAGAGGAGATAGAGAGGATCACAGGAGACAAAATGGATATTTTTGATTACATGAAATGAAAATTTTTCCACAAACAAAACCAATGAAGCCAATATTAGAAAGAAAGCAGGAAACAGAAAAAAATTACATCACATTTCTTGGATAAAAGTCTCATTTCTCAAACGTATAGGAAACTGACCCAATTTTTTAAAAAGATACTATTCAATTGATAAGTGGTCAAAGCATATGAATAGTCACTTTTCAGAAGAAGAAATCAAAGTTTTAAATACTCATATAAAAAATCACACTGTCAATAAATCATTGGAGAAATGCACATTAAAATAACTCTGTGGTTCTACCTCATACCCATTATACTGGCTTATATAACAGAAAAGAAAAGTGCTGAATGCTGGAAGCGATGTGGAAAAATAGAGACACTAGTCCATTTTTGGTGGACCTGTGAACTGGACAAAACATTCTGGGGAACAATCTGGTACAATGTCCAAAAGGCTACAAAAAACTATATACCCTTTGCCCACCCCCCCAATATTGCTACTAAGTCTGTACTCCACAGATATCAAAGACAAAGGAAAAAGACCTATATGTGCAAAAATATTGATAACTCTTTCAGTGGGAGCTAAAATTTAGAAATTGAGGAAATACCCATCAATTGGGAAATGGTTGAACAAATTGTGGTATATGGTTATGATGGAATACCGTTGTGCTATAAGAAATGAAAATGGAGTAGTTCAGAAAAACCTGGGAAGACTTACATGAACTAATGCAAAGTGAAATGAGCAGAAACAGGAAAATATTATACACAGTAATAGCATGAATTTATTGTAGGGATGATCAACCATGAAAAAATTAGCTACTCTAATCAAGACTCCACAAAATTCCAAAAGTCTCATGATGAAAAAGCTATCCTACTGCAGATAGAGAATTGATGAACTATGAGTGCAGAACGAATTATTTTTTTCAACTTTTAGGAAATATGTCTTGCATGACTTCATATGTATAATGGGTATTGTATTTCTTTCCTTTTCAATGAATGGGAGGAGGGAAAGATTTCAGAACTGAAAATAAAAATTTTAATGAAAAAAAAGAAAAATATAAAATAAAATAAAATGACTGATGCAGATGAAGAAGCCCACCAACCAACTTGGCTTTTTAACAAAGACAGGCAACAAGAGGAAGAGTGAATGCAAGTGTACCAGTGCTTCAGCAAGTTGAGATCAGGGACATTCAAGCTGGGAAGGAGCCAAAGCTGGGGTGGGGTGGGAGCTAAAGATGAAGAAAAGGGCAGAGGGAAGAGGTGGGAAAAGGCACAGGGCTATTGCTTGGAGTAGATGGGAGAAGGACAAAGCTCTGCAGAGAGAAGGGAGCTTCCCATCTTGTATCTGTTTCTCCATGAAGGGGAAAGACCATTGGAGAGAAAAGGTCATAATGAAAGCAATAAAGGCACGGGGGAACCATGTCAGAATTTCAGTTTGGGCATTTAATTGGGGTTTTCTTGGACTACGTATGTTTCTTACAAGGATTTAGTTTTTTTTTCTCATTGGGAGGGAGAGAAAATAAATACTAAAATAAAAACCAACATTTTTAAACATATCAGAGGCTCCACACAATGGAGAAGGGCAAGTGTCCTAATTTTTTAAGAGTGAAATTTTTAGCCTCTTACCCTGGAATCTTCCCTCCTCCTGTCAAGCACCTGTTCTGAGGAATGATCAGGTCCATTCAGCAGACCACCTCCCCTTCATCTCACTCCTTTGGGGAAAGGGCCCTGGATGGTGTGGGGACCAAATCCAGCTCTGCCCCTCACTACCTGTGACACTGGGCTCATCATTCAGCTTGGAGAATTGGAAAGGGGGAGGGACCAGGAAAGGAAACAAGAATGTACTCAGTAACTACTATGTGCCATGCACTGTGTCAAGGACTTATAGATACTATCCCATTCAATAACAATAATAAGAATAGCTAATATTTATATATCAATTACTATGTGCTAGACATTGTATGAAGTACTTTACAGATATGATCTCAGTTAATTATAATAATAGCTAACATTTATGTTGTGCCTAGGAAGTTAGGTGGTATTATTATCTGCATTTTACAGATGATGAAACTGAGGCAAATGGTTTTAAGTTACTTGCCCAGGTTCACACAGATCTAAATGTCTGAAGCAGGATTTGAACTCAGACCTTCATGGCTCCTGGCCCAGGGCTCTAACCAATGTGCCACCAGGTTCCCCATTTGACCTGAGAAGCTCAACTGCATCTGGAGTTAGGGGCCTGAATTATTTTAAATCATTACTTGACTATATACTGGGTCATAAATGTGACTTTGAGCAAATCACTCTCTATGAATCTCTGTTTGGTTTTTTTAATCTGTAAAAAGAAGGGTACCCAAACTTCCCTTCCAATTCTCCGTCTTAGAATCCTGTGAAATCTGTGCCTGAATTCAGAGAGGCATCAGCATCTGAGGATTTATGAGACATCAAAGCAGACTGTCATTTCCTGAATCACACTCCCGCCCCCCCAGATCCCCTCCTCAGCCCAGCCCCCACACTCACAGAATGAGAAGGAGGCAGAGGGCTAGCAGACCTGTGGTGCCAGCTCCGCAGAGGACACCCAGGATCATACTTTTTTGGAACACAAGAGGTGTCGCGGACTTATCTGGAAAAGAAACAAGTGTGGGGTGAACATGGGTGGTGACCATATTGGGCCCACTGTCCTCAGGGCCCTTGGCCCCAGCTTCCTCCCCTCCATTCCTCACCTGGTGCCAGATGGAAGAGCACGGTGTGGGTCCCTTGTGGGTTCTTCCCCTCACAGCTGAGAGTGATGTTGGGGACCCTCTCCATCTTCACACTCAGGCTGCTGTTGGCCCACGGCCCAGACCTGTTTGATGTCACCTGGAAGGTGTCGTTGCTGGTATTTCCCTCCACAGGCTTCCCCCCTACCCACCAGCGCAAGGAGGGGGCTGGCTCTGCTTGGACAGAACAGGTACAGAGCAAGCCCTCCTTGACCCATGAGCAAGAAGGTCTGAGAATCCTTGGGGCATCTGCGGAAAGATACAGGAGATCTTGCTCTTAGAGGGTGACACTCTCCTTTTTGCACCAGAACCCAAGCACCCCATGGTGCCCAGCCCCCACACACTCACACTGCACAGAGATGTTCAGGGAGGCCTGCTTGGAGCCCAGATGATGCTGAGCAAGGCAGGTGTAATTTCCTCCATCTTCTGGCTTCAGTTGCGGCAGATCCAGGTGCAGGATACCATTATCTGAGGGCTGGGAAGAGGCCAGGGTTTGGTCCCTCAGGATCCAGTTCAGTGCAGCTGGGGGATTGCTGTTGGTGGCACAGAGCAGGAGAAGAGACTGTCCCTCCTGCACCAAAAGAGCTGAGCTGTTTTCTGGGATAAACACTGAAAAAGATCAGGAGGTTCCAGGAGTGAGAACCTGGTGGGACCTCAGAGATCCCCTAGTCTCAACCTTCACTTACCCAGCATTGATCTGGGAGCTAGAAAGCTGGTGTGACTTCCCCAAGATCACATGAGGAAGGGGCAACTGGAAGAAGACAGCACCCTAGGCAGGAAAAATTTCCCTCAGGTCAGCCAAGCCTAGATTTCTGGCCCCTTCTTCTCCACTGCATCTTACCTGGCTGCTTCCTGGAACCAGACAGTGAAGGCCTCACCTGTCTCTCTTCCTGCTACCAGGCCACATTTAGCCTAGGTCATGTTCCCTGGCTTTCACTCAGATTGGTGTTCCTTCCTTTCTACCTTACTTCCTTCCTTCCACCCATCCATCCTTCCTTCTTTCCTTCCATCCATCTTTCTTTCCTTCCTTCCTCCCTTGCATCCTTCCTTCTTTCCATCCATCCTTCTTTCCTTTCTTCCTTCCTTTCTTTTTCCATCCATCCATCCTTCTTCGTTCCTTCCTTCCATCCATCCTTCCTTCCTTCCTTCCTTGCTTCCCTACCTCTTTCCTTCCTTCATTCCTTCCACTTTCCTTTACCTTCCTTCCTTCCTCCTGCATTGCTTCCTTCCTTCCTTTATTCCTTCCTTCCTTCCCATCTTTCTTTCTTTTATTCCTGAGGAGACTGAAATATCTGCACAGTGAGCCTGGAAATCTCACTTCATATGAGCCCATTGTAATCGCCACTAAGTTCCAGTTTCCCACACCCAGAAGCCCTATGGCCTCAAGGGACATACTGCACCATCCCCGACTGAGTGTCAAAGGTCTGCCTGGATGGCCAGACTCCTATCCCCCACTGACAGCAGCTCCCAGACCCATCCCCCATAGCCACTAACTACACAAGCTCCTTAAATCCCCCAGATCAGCCCTGAAACCAAAATCAATTCTCCAGATAGCAAAGCCTCCCCTCTGGCCTGGACTGTACAGAGCCAGGTCACCCCAACAGGGAAACCTTGATAGGTCCAGTGGACAAAGCACTTCCCTGGGGACCACACCCCAAGGTGGGACTTGTCCCTCTGAGCCTAAGCCTGGTGTACTGGAGAGATCACTGCATTTAGACTCTACATTTAGAGTTCACCCCTCTCTGCTGCTGGGGCCCTGTGTGAACTAGGTCAGGTCCTCCTCCCAGCTCTGAGCCTCAGCTTTCTCATCTGGAAAATGGGGGTAAGAACTCTCCCACACTTTATTTCCTGCAAGGGATGGCCAGAAAATGGTTTCTAAACCTTAAAGTTATGAGTAAACGTGAGCTGATGTCATTCCAAGAGGAAGGGCATCCCAGGACAAAGAGAATCTAGGCCTGGACAGTGAGATTCCCTGTCTCTCCTGTCTCCCTCATCTCCTGGACATCCATGCCTACCCTCAGGGTGGAAGCTGAACCACCCAGGTGCCCTCCCTGCCCTCGATCTGAGGCTCTGCTGATACCTGTTGTCCTGTTGTCCTGGGTGACGGTGATGGACACATTCTGCACAGCATCTGCAACAGAAGGACCAGGCTGGCTGGGGGCTGTGGCTCTCTGCCCAGTCCTGCATTCAGGCAGGGAAGCAATTAAATTCTAGAACCACAGAACATCAGAGTGAAAGGGAGCTCAGGGGCCATCTAGCCTGATCCCCACTTGACTGACATTGGGACATGAAACCATGGAGAATAAGGGAGAGAGAAAAAATAAGAAATCCCAGCCTGTGTCTCTGCTGGGAGGCAGCTTTCCCTGCCCTGGCTCAGGAAAAAGGCATCTGGTTTCCCAGGGCTGGACTGGGACCCTGGTCTTTTAATGCATCCTTCCCTCAACCCCCTTACTTGGGGGATGCAGGCCTCCTGCTCCCAGAACTCACAGGATACATTGAGTTGGATGGTTCTCTTTCTGTTCAAACGGCCTCCAGGAAGGGTCACCTGACAGGTGAGTTTGGTGCCATGATGCTGGGGCTCAGGGATGAAGGAGATCTCTGAGAAGTGGGATACCCCAGAGCTCTCTGACTTGGAGGAGAGGGCAGCCCCCATCCAGGAGAATTTGAAGGATCTGTTTTCCCCACAGGTCCATGGAAATGTACAGTTGAGAGTCACTGGGTTCCCTGACTCTAGCATCTCTGGAACAGAGATGTCTGGTTTCTGGATCAAGTCTGGAGAAGAGAAACAGTGAGCCATGGGCTGGGGAGGGGAATGAGGCCTCGAGTCCTTCTAGATGCTGCTACCTACCCCATTCCTCAGGTCCCTTTTGAGTTCATCTCATAGTAGGATGCCATTCAAGCCCCCCCTCCCTGCTCCTTACTAGCCTTCGGGGCATGCCCTGTCATCCTCAGCCCCTGAGTCTCTCATAGATCATTGGTTAAGAGGAAGTTGCATTAAAGGCAATAGAGAACAGTCCCTTCATTACACATAATGGGAAACTGAGTGCCAGAGAGAGAGAAGGGAAAATTATGGTTAAAATCCCCCACAGAGAGTCAGTCAGAAATCTGGGATTTGAATCTCCTTCCTGTGACAGCAGCTCCCGAGTTCTTTCCAGCACAAGCAGTGGCCCCTCTCAGCTTTGCCTGGGGTCCTGGCTCCTCCCAAAGAGGACCCCATCATGTTCCCTCCCCTTAGGCAGCTTCTCACACCCTTCCCTGGGTGTGTTCTCTCCCTGAGTGGGTTCCCCACATGTCCCCTATGTTCTATCACCCCTCCCATAGGGAGCTTCAGGGTCTCCCAGGCCAGCCCCTTCCCCAGACCTCCCTGCCTCATACACTGAGAACCTCCCAGGAAAGGAGCATCCTACCTGTCACATTCACATAAAGTAGCGGATTTCTGTAACTGTATTTCACATTTCCTTTTTCAAAACGGAAGAAATAATACCCCCTGTCTGAGGATTGGGCATCTGTGATACTCAGAGAGCAATTGTTCATGCTGGGATCCCCAAGAAGATGGAATCTTCCCTCGGCGTGCTCCTCCACCCACCGGAATAGGTTATTGGTGGCCATGGGACTGCCACGTATAGCATGAGTTCCATCTCTGAACCAATAACCATAAACTGTGATATGGTCATCGAGTAAGAGTGAATCGTCATAGAAGGTGCAGGGAACGTGGGCACACATCCCCTTCTGCACTGTCACTGAGGACTGCACCTCCAGTCTCTGGGATAGGCACCCTGAGGGCAGACAGAGGCCTGGTCAGCATCTCCAACTCTTCTCACCCCCTCACAGCAGCCTCCCTTTGCCCCAGTCCCACTCACCATCCCAGAGCAGAGGCAGCAGCAGCAGCAGCATCTATGAGGCAGGAGACAGGAAGACTCTGCCGAGGTCCTGTGTCACTCCCTGAACACCGTGGCACCCTCTGGCCATCCGTGTCAGACTCAGGGCAAAGAGGAAGATGAACCAGGAAGCCCTTGTGTGGAGAGAGGGGGAGGCCTATCCTCAGAAGAGGAACCCCTGTCCTCTTCCCCCATGGGTTCCTGTCCTCCTTAGCTGAGCTCCGTGAGGGCGGGGGGTGCCTCCTGTCCTAGCCCAGCTCCAAGGACAGTCAGGACTCAGGTGCTGGGGGAGGACAGATCTGTTGCACAGGCTGGGGCCGTGGCTGTCGTATGGAGCAGCATGTCTATGTGGCTGATGGGGGGCAGCAACTAGTGCCTGGCCCCCAGCAGGTGCTGACCATCCAACGGTGCTGTACCTGTCCTGTGAAAGCTGACCTGGGATCAGGAGCAGCTGAGCTGAAATCCAGGCTAAGACATTTCCTGAAAGCCTTTGCCCTGTCTGAGCCTGAGTTGAACCATCTGTAAAGTGGGGATGATAATAGCGCCTCCCTCTCAGCCTTGTTGTGAGGATCAAATGTGATATTTGCCCAGTGTTCTGAAGACCTTGAATCACTGCACAAATGCTGGTGATGACTACTGTTACTTTACTCTCCTCTAAGATCTCTCTAATCCACCTACACTGGCCAAGTGCCTGTTCCTTAGGCTTAGCATTCCATCTCCCACCTCCAGCCCTTTGCCCTGGCTGTGCCCTCTGACTGGAAGGCTTTCACTCTTCAAGTCCTTTTTCCTGGCTTGAACCAAAACTCTGCTCAAATGCCACCCCATGCTTCCCCTTTCCATTTATTTTCTTCTCCTATCCTTCTCTCTTATAAGTACCTGGTTACTTACATGGTGTCATCCTGATAGAACACATGTTCCTAGTGGATGGGGGCTGGTTTTGTGTTTATTGGTATCCTCAGTACTTATCACAAACCCTGGCACACAGTAAGCACTCAATAAACACTTGGTGTCTCTTGATTAGCTACTGGTTCTTTTTCTTTGCATTCCCATCTTTGCCCACAGTGTTTCCCTAGATTTACCTTTCCCATTCTGCGTCAGTTCAAACTGATCTTCCTGTGCATCTCCAAATTCCCATATCCACATGAGCACCACTTTCCAATATATTCATCCCACATAATGCGGTCAGATTCCTGCCCCTTTGGATCCCCACTGTCCTTTTTCTTGTGGTTGTGACAGTATTTCTACCATCATGATTTTTGTTATGGGTGTTCTGATAGTTATGGGACCCTTCTCTCTTGTCTGTGATCTCCTTGGGTTTCAATCTCAGTAAAAACAGTTGGCAGCTCATTGGTGCAGGTTAGGGACTGTTCTCCAAGCTTTCTATTACAAACCATGCAGTGGCTTATGAAAAGACTCCTCTGTGGCAGGCACTGTGCAGGGCTCTTCTGATACAGAAACCAAGAAGATTTGCCTGACCTCAGGGGGCTTACTGTCAGGTCAGGACAGGGGGAGGATAAACTCATGCAGAGCCTAGTAAAAAGCTCTTCTGGGCTCACTCTTCCAGCTCCCACTCATCATACTGACAGCTGAGGGTGGGAAAAAGTGGAACACTCCACCTGGGCTCTCCCTCTTGGTGCTCCTTATTATACTGTGCTATAGGGACCAAGGCAGGCTTCCTCAAGGCCCTCCCAAGCTTGGAGCCTTCCAGCCCTCGGCTGCCCTCTTGGTGCACCAGCTCAGTCCTGCTTCTCATTCTTTCACTCAGTGCCGTGATGATTCCCTAGTGAGTAACATCTTCCTTCATCAATTGACTAAATGTCCTAGAATGCCTTCACAGTGACTAAAGCCTTGTCCATACATTGTGGGGAGTTTAAAGGAAAATCCCTTAAAACCTGCTTTGCTCTGGTATTGTTGGATTGATTGACTCCTAGAGTCTGGGGCTCCTCTCATTAATGCGTAAGAGGCTGGAACCCCAGTCCTACACAAAATATATACATGTAAATATGGAAATTTGATGCCTGTTCAGATAGTGTCTGGATGGAAGATGTCATCTCAGGTCATCCAGACAGCAAAGTCTTGTTACACGACCGATTTTTAGTCACTCGAATACCGAACTATTTGGCACCTGTGCATACCTAAGGGTGGTATTATTTTGTTCTATGTCTTGAAGTACAATGTAATTTCCTTTCTTCTTTCTCTTGACATGATTGTATTGGATTCAACCAGTAAAACTACACCAAGAGACAAGCATCCATGTGTGATGAGAAGAACAGAGATCTGGTCCTTCAACCCTCTTCTTTTCTACTATTATTACAGATTATGCTGGAGGGGATTCCCTACAGCAAAACCCATTTTTCTAACTCTTGATTGTGACTATATATACAGATGACATATATATCTATATAATATGTATATGCACATATATGATTCCCATGGGAAAAAATTATTGGTTCTTTTTCTTTATTACTCCACTTTTTAAAAATAAACTGTGGAAATTTACCTTTAAGATGATGATTTTTAAGTTTCTGTTTCCTCACGTATTCCATTTTTTAAAAATTCGAGTAATTGAGTAAGCAAAATCAGGAAAGGAGTAGCCTTATATGTTGATTAAGTATGCACATATGAGGAAATCTGGAAACCAGATCGGGGAAAGCATGAATAAGCGTATTTGGAAGAAGACAAAAGAAGGTAGGAATAGAAATATTTCTCTCCCACATTATAGATGACCTAGATATAAAAGATTAAAAAAATTTGGAGTTTATCAATTGGATCATAAGCATAACATAGAGACATGATATGGTAGTGATGAGGGATTTCAATTATATACATCTGTTAGATCTCTCTCTCCCTCTGTCTCTGTCTCTGTCTTTGTCTCTCTGTCTCTTGGTCTCTGTCTCTACTCTCATTCATCTTTCTTAAACAGAAAGTGCTTGCTTTCCAATGAAGACGGGAGAGGCAAGAGAGGGGGAGAAAATTTAGAAGTCAACAGTTTAACAAATGATTGCCCAAGCTTATTTGTATGAATGGAAAATACTTAACAAAATAAATAAAAATAATTTGTAAAACGCAGAGTTGAAAAAGGACAGAGGCACCATAAGATTGTAGAAGGGCAAATGTGGTCTTGATTTGCAAGAGGGAAGGGAACAGTCTGCTCACTGAAGAACAATGGACTTGACTTCAGTTCCCAAGTATGTGGTAGAATGGATTAAAGATATACTTGGGCAATGGTTAGATGGGGAAGTAGTGATGGTGACAAGGCAGCTTGACTTGCCCAACCAAAGAAAATGCCAGATTCTCCTCACTTTCTTTTCTGGTCACAAAAAGAAGAGAACAGTGCTGTGGACATGGCTGGCCTGCGCTTGAGCACAACGTTGGAAGAGTTATCACATCCTGTGGAGAAGATGGACAATGCAATCAGTTGCACTAGAACGGATTGCTGATTGTTGATGGTTCCACGTCATCAAGGCCAGGGGTCTCCAGGAAACCAGCCCAAGGATCTGTCCTGGGCTCTGAGCTGTGCAGCATTTTTATCAGTGACTTGGATAAAGGCAAACATGATCTGCTCCTCAGATTTTGAGACGATACAGAGCTCTCAGAAACAGCAAACACAGCAGATGAGGCAGAGTGAAAAAGGATGTTAAGAGCCTGCAACACTGAGTTTTTTCTAATAATCTATCATTTTACCGGGGCCCCTATGTGTCCCAGTGGATCAAGCCTTGGGCCTGAAGTCAGAGCTGGAGGCCAATCTAGCCTCAGACCCTTACCAGCTGTGTGATCCTGGGCAGATCACTTCACCCCTGTTTGCCTCAGTTTCCTCCACAATAAAGTGGAGATAAGAATAGCCCCACCTGCCAGGGTTGTTGTGAGCATCAAATGCCCTAATAGCTCTGAAAGTTCTTAGCACAGTGCCTGGCACTTACTGGGCACTGTAGAAATGCTCATCCTCTAACCTCTTCCCTAAGAGGGAAAATGCAAAGCCTCGTCCTTGGATACAAAAATTAATTTCCTTAAGGTGATAGGAGAAAGGCACGATTTAGAAGAATCCCCGAGAATCAGTAGAAGGGCAGAGTTGGAAGGGGCCTCAGCAGTCACTGCACAGGAAGTTCCACAATGCACTATCTGACAGGTGTTTGTCCAGGCTCAGGGAGGGAACACCACAAAATCTGTAGGTAATCACTTCCTCTTTGGGCACCACTAATTCTTAGGAAGCTTTTCCTGACACGAAGCAGCTCATTGGCCACAGCTATCCGTATATCCTGGTCTCACCTTCTGGGACTTCAGAGAAGAAAGCATAGTAGTTGCCCACATGACCTAGGTCTACATCCTTCCTACCAAAAGGGCCTTCTGGAAAACAAGGGATGGGTCCCCAGCATTTAGAGAAATGTCAGAGCAAGTTTGACTTTTCTTTGTTAATCTGCTTTTGTGAAAAAAGCAATTCCTTGGGGAACCTCATTCTCAGACATTTGATGTCTAAATGATGTCATTTGTGATGGTGAAGGGCATTAGCATTCAGAGTCAACAGGTTTAGTAAAATCATGAGCTCTTTCACTGACCACCCACTCTTCTCCACTTGTCCAATGGACCAAGAGGTTTTGGGACTCTGAAACTCCCTCCTCTCAGGTGAGAGATGGGCCTTAGAAGAAAAGCCTGTGATCAGAAAGGAAAACTTTCCAAGGGACCAAGGTTTCCCATTGTAACCATCTCTACTCCTTGACCCCCCCAACTTTGAGAGAGTCTCTTGCCTTCCCTAACATGATCCCTCTCTGGTGCTGAGACCCAACTCCAAATACCATGCTCTGTCTACCCCAGGGATTACACCATTCTTCCAAAGTTCCCCAGTCACTGAGAGGGGACAAACAATCCCAGGCCTCTCTTCTGCATAAGCTGAACAACAGCTAGGGTATAATTCATGAAACTAGTCCCTCTTCTCCTCTTCTCTTATTTAAGGTGACTATCAAGTTATATTTTGGAATGAGAAACCTCACCACTGCAATATATGTTATTTTGGAGTATATGTTAACCATTTTACAATACCTCAATTGATTTCTGCTGAGAGTAACCTTATCTCAGTTACATTATTCATACTTAGCATACATGTGTGTGTGTCTGTAAGTGTTTATATATGTATATATGTATATATAACATATATATATATACATATAAGATAACCTTTTCCCCCCTCTTTCTCTATAGATAAAACACGTGCTTTTCTGTCCTGAAAATTTAATATCAATTATAACACTTCTTAGTAAGTTAAATGTGGGATTTTTCCATGTTGGTGTCCTCTATACTCAGGCAATCTTATCCTGACTCACTATTTCCTCTGTGTCTGTAAAGTTTTTCTGAATGATTCCTTATACATCTTCATGGTATTTCTCTCATTCTGCATTTCTGGGAGGATTATAATTTTTATACTCTTTGTTGTCATTCTACGTGGAGGCTCAGTTGGGTTGGGTTGTAGATAGCTAAGATAGTTTTCCAGACTTCAAATATTTGGATTTTGTTCTTCTTTCTCCTTCTAACACATTCCTGCACACTCAATCAGTCAAAGGTCCAGACTGAATGGAACCAGAATGGGAAAGATCCTGTTGTCCTTGGAGGAAGGCTTGCCAGGCACCTTGTAGAACTTATTGTTGGGGGGAGGTGGGTTGAACTGGATGACTCTGAACCTCTCTTGTACATATGAAGTTCTGGATTTCCCCCAAACTTCCCGATTTCCATTGAAGGCCCTGGCATTCTTCTGAGGTCAGCAAGCTAAGAGCCACCCACAATTTTTCTCTCCAGCTCCCTGCCTCCATACCTCCCTACCTCCCTACCTCCCTTACTAAATCTTCTGCATTTCACCTCAGCAACATGTCATAGGGGTCTGCTTGTCTCTACTCTCCTGGAGCTAACCCTTGAATTCAGGTCTTCACAAAACCTCCCCTAAATGACTGCACGTACCTGGTATTTCTTCTTTCTGCCTTCATGGCCTCCTCTCTCCCCTGAGCTGCCAAATTAATATTGCTAAAGCTCAGACATGGCCAGGTCATTTCCCTGCTCAGAAAACTTTACTGCCTCCCCACTACTCCTAGGAAAAAGGACTGGATACTTCAATTGACATATAAAGTCCTTGGCAAGCTGGCTCCATAATGTGCCAGACATAGCACCAAGGGCTTTGCCATTATGATCTCATCTGATCCTCACAACAACCCTGAGGGTGTTGGTAGGTGCCCTTATTATCCCCATTTCACAGATGAGGAAACTGAGGCCTGCAGGGGTTAATGTACTTGCCCTGGGTTACACAGTTGGCCTGTGGCTGGATTTCAACTCAGGTCTTCCTGACTCCAGGCCCAGTGCTCTGCCCTCTGTGCCACCTACCTGCCCTCAGCATTAGTAAAGGATTATTGACTGATGGTGGATTGACTGAATCCTGCCTTAGTCATAGCCTGCCTAGGACAAATTTCCCTCCCCTGAACAACCATCCCACTTGCCTCAGCCATTCAGGGGAGTCCCGTCCTTCTTTTGCTTCTATTTATTTTTCTCTGCTCATCCACTGTGCTTATTGGGAACACACTACCCTGGAGGTCAGGCCAGAGCCCTTCTCCCCAAAATGTCTTCGAACACGTTCTTGATTTCATACTCTAGCAATCTCTGATTAGCCCCTCAAGAGAACAAAAGTTCCAGGAAGCCTTAGGGACTGTCTCATTTTATCTCTGTGTGCCCAGCACCTACAACTCTGCCTGGAAAGTAACTGGCCATAAGTAAATCATTGTTGATTGGCATTGAGGTGGATTGAATCAAGTCATTTCTCTGCCACTAACTCAGTGAGCAGCTGTGGATGAATCCCTCCCTGCTTAGAGCCTAGGACACTTCCAACAAGAGAGAATTTGAATAGGGTTTTAAAGTTCCTTCCAGTTCTCAAGTCCTGTGCTCAGATTGCTGGGAGAGGTCTTATAGGTCTGGTGTTGCATGTTCCAAGGGTCCTTCCAGCTCTGAGACTTGAGAAAGAACCAGGGATAGAGTGTTGATGCAGAGGATTAAGTCAGGACTTGGTGCCCCAATGTGATCCTGAGTTGTCCAATGGACCCTGGTCAGATGGAAAGGATGTTACCTCTTAACAATCTCAAGGTCGTTTCTATTCTAGGCCAGTCCAATGTCATTCAATTTCTAAGATAAGACTCTAAAGCAAGAAGCCTTTACTGACCCATAGGGTGAAGAGTGTGACATTTAAAAACATTAGAGAGACAGAGTTTCTGGGTAATTTAATCATTTTATTAATAAGGCCAGCATGTTATTAGTAAAAAACTGGTCATTTGGCCTCTCTCTTGGACCAAAGATAATCATGGGAGTGGACTTGTAGTTTCTATACCCTTCAAAACAACAGGTAGTCCATCATATAGCAATAAAATCTAATTGGTTAACCTAATTAAAGATGGGCTAAATTAAGATGAATGACTTAATATCTCTTGGATAGGGAAAGTATCTCTTTACCAGAGACCCCATGACTTTAGGCTATCATTTCTAAGGTGTATACCCCACCCAGGCCTGAGCCAAGTGGGAGAGCTTCCACCAGGATAGGTCCTTGAACAAGAAAGGGAGTCCAATATCATCAACATTAATGTCCATGAGAATTGAACTTGAAGTCCAAAATTTAGAGGGGAGAGCTCTGAATTTCTCCCTACCCCATTATTTATTATTAATAATCAATTTTCATGTTAGAATGTCAGAGGTTGACTCCTGGACATCCCAAACCTTTAGGATTGTGCCATAAGACCGGACCATGTATGGAAGGTGAGAATCAATGGAAATGCAAAGATCATGAATATCAATAATCTGTGGCCTGTTTTCATTGCTTCACAGCCACTGCATTGTCTGTGGGCTACAATGTAGGCTGCCCTGTATCAAGCATGCTTTGGTGCACCAATGGCACTTGCACAAGACATTTTTAACTCCAATCCGCAGTGACCTAGAAATGAGCCAGTTCTGAGCTTCCCCGTGAAAACTTCATCAAGGTGAAACACACAAAACAGTGACTGGGGAGGAGATTCCCCAGGTCTGAACTTGGGCTTTGTGGATTGCTGTCTTGGATTTGTGGGCTGGGAGTCTGAAGACGTCCCCTCAGTCTCCTCTCCCTCTGGAGGGTGGAGCACCAAACTCCTCCCAAAGCCTGCCTTTATAGAAGACAGAAAGTGGCCCCTCAGCTCACTCTACTCTGCATCTGCTGCCCTGCCTGGTTTATCCAGGGAACAGAATACCCCAGCTTCAGGGAACCCCTTTGACTGAAACTACTATGGATGTGCTAGGAAACCCGGACTGAAGCCAATGGGGTTCTAGGGATGCCCTGCACCAGTGTGGGGAATCTTTAGATGAGGCTGGGACCTCCCCAAGTGGTTCCTCTGGGAAGTGACCCCTAAGGAAGGTGTGGGGTTTCACAGGGAGAGATGGGGTAGGGGTGGCAGGAACTGAGCCCACGTAGGACAGAAGAGGCCTGCCACCATCTAGTGGCAAAGGAGACCAGCAGTGAGGTCCTGGAAGGATCAGGATCTCCTTTCTCCCTGCACCCCAGTAGGAGACACACATTAGTCTAAGGCAGCGAGTGGGGGAGGGGAGGCAGTGCTCAGACACCTGGTGACCCTCATTCCTTGGGCAGCCAGGAACCCTGCTGGAGGGGTCAGAGAGTGTGCAGTCCAACCTTCTCATTTCAGATGAGGAAACTGAGGCCCAAGAACATCCCCAGAGTCACCCCACGAGAAAAGAAAGCATCCTGCCATCTACAGTGGCCCTGGGTACTCTGTGGGCAGCTAAGAGACCAGGAATGTGGAGGCTTTCGCATGAAGTAAGTGGCAGTTCCTGGGATACAGACATGCTCCCTGCATGAATGAGATCATGCCGAAGGCCAATCAGGGAAAGGGCCTGGGGCTGTTCAGTGGGAGAAGAGGAGACCCAGGGGAGACCTGAGAACTGTTTTCTTGTCCTGGAGGTTGGTCTTGTAGCTGGATTCCTGAGGGCAGAACTGAAGCCTTTGAGTGGAAGAAGTAGGAAGCAGGTTTGGCTGGGTACAAGGCTAGGAGAGCCATCAGAGAGATGACTGGGCCACTTCTGGAGCTGGTGGCTGTTCCTTCCCTAGAGGCTTCCTGTGGGAGGAGCAAACCCAGTGTTGGGCACACCTTGAAGAACCAGAGGCTTAAGGTTGCTGGTGGGGTAGGCGTGGGGGGAGTGAAAGGTGACCCCAGGGTCTATTTCTGGGAAGAAAAGTGAGGAGGGTAAGTGAAGGGTACAGGATGCCATGAGCTTGTGGGTCAGAGGGCAGACACACTTACCAAGTATAATAGAGCCATGTGAGGCCATAGGTGAGGAGAAAGCCAGCCCCCATGAGGGCTCCCCTGAGCAGTGTGAGCATCAGGGGCCAAGAGCTGTTCTCCTTGGCAGAGGAGACTATGGGAGAGAGTAGGGTAGGGGCTGGTTAGCGTGGGGTTGCTGCCCCCAGGCCTCAGTCCTTCCCCTCCATCCTCTCTCCCTCTCAGCACCTTAGCAACCTCCTTGAATTCCCAAGGTCCAAGGCTGCCAGGCCCTTCTCTAGGAGTAGAAAACAGAGCCCAGCCCAGTGGGCACAGGGCAGGGGGGACAGGCTCTGATAACTGCCTTCAACACCTCTTCCTGACTGCTTCTAGGTCTGTTGTGTGTTCACATATGAACAGAAAAAAGCAGCGAACCTGTGACTCCACCACCATAATCAGCAGGTGCATGACCTCAAGAGAGGTTCTCCAGTCCAAACACTATGGGGGCCTCCCCCCACCCTCTGTCTCTCCCAGACCCTGCCCAGCACTTACTCTGATGCTTCACCCATCTAAGGCTTTCTCCTGTCATGCATCTTCTGCCTTAATGCCCCCACCCAAGCACCAGGTTCCTGACCTGAGATGCTGTAGATGGCCCTGGGATATTTGAGGTCCAACCAATCTCTAAGCCTTCCCAAGAACCTGCTTCAGCCTCCATCATGGCCACTGGTACAAATTGTCCTTGTCCTCCCATTCCTCCAGAGGAAGTCTTCAAATGCTTTGTGCAGACAACCTCCTAACTCACCCCTGGCTCTGAGGCCTCTCAGTTACCCTCAACCTCCTTTAGTCTGACTGCTGAGGTGGTTTGAGCAGAGTGTGGCCCCCATTCCTGCTACAGCTTCTTGGAGCCACAGGTGAGATTGGGTGAGAGGTGGACCCAAAAGGGGGAGGAACAGCCCTGCCAAGGCTCGGCAGCCCTTGCCTCACAGACCACCTCATTCCCCACTAAACATACAGCCATCTCCTGGGCACCTGGTGGGGATTTAATAAACACTGGCTGACATGACTTCCCATAAGATGGGTCAGCACATACATGGAAAGCCAGCATGTGTCTGCCCCCAGAGATTCAAGTTGTGAACCCTGACAAAATCCATCTTCGATCCCCATGTGATGAAGGAAGCAGCACAGGGGACTCATAATGACTGTTTGGGGTCTTTGAACCATGTTAGAAAGTAAGAGAGATGCCACAGGCCAGCAGGACCAAAGTCAAGCCCTGATTTTAAAACTGGAAACAACTGAATCACTGATGGAGGACAGGCTGGGGGGAAGCACATGGCCTCTATTCACTCCAGGCCAGGGAGCTTGCTTCCTTTTCCAGGCCCAGCTCTGGTCTCCTTTTCCACAAGACTGACATGAATTCTCTAACTCATGCTTCGCTAAAGTCGAGCTAAATTGTACATCCAACATTCCTACCACCAGATGTATTAGTATTGTATCAAAGTGACACAGAAGGTTTGTCAGTCAGGCCTGGTCCTGCTGAAGCACATCGACTCTTGGAAATCACAGTTTCCTTCCCTCCCTGTTCACCAACCACCACTTTAATATCCCATCCTCAGACTTTCCAGAAATTGAGGTCAACTTCACCAGCCGATACTTTCCATGGTCTGTTCTCTTCCTCTTTAAAAAATAAAATCAGGACATTGATCCATCTCCTGTCCTACATAGTAGGCTCAGGAATATCCATTCCTTCTTTTAGTGACCAAGTTCCTCTGGGCCAAGTGTTAATTCACATGTTGGAGGGTGTTTCCCACCGCAGGCCTGGATCCCAAATTCCACTAGACTAGGTTAGTGGATAACTAAATGACACTGAATACAAGGCATTCTGGGTTGTCAACAAAGCTTGTGGGAATTCTCAGTCTACTGTCTCCTTGGGAAAAGGAAGGAGACATGAAGGCTGCTGTGTTTCAATGTTGAATCTCTTGGCTCAGACTCCTGTCTCCTGGACCAGGCTCATCCCAGGACATCTCCCTGGCCTCTCTGGGCAGCCCCTCATACTCCTCAGCCTCTGTTCCTTCCCCTGGCCTCCACTTTTCCCTGAATCAGCCCCCTCACAGCCCTCTCTTCCTCCAAGTGCCCCAGCCCTCTTGTCTGGCATCAACCAGACACTGAGACAGTCCTCCCTGTGGTGGGTCCTCACCTCACAGTAGGGACTGAGGTTGTAGATGGGCTCCATCTTCACATTCAGGCTGCTGGTGACCCAGGTCCCAGATCTGTTTGATATCACCTGGAAGGTGTCCCTGCTACTGCGCTCCACAGGCTTCCCCCCTACCCACCAGCTCAAGGAGGTGGCTGGCTCTTGGACAGAACAGGTACATAATAATCCCTCCTTGACCCAAGAGCAAGAAGGGCTGAGCACCCTTGGGGGCTCGGTGGGAAGATACGAGAGATCCCTTCCTCGTAGTGGGTGACACTCTCCTTTTTGCAACAGGACCCAAGTACCCCATGGTGCCCAGCCCCCACACATTCACACTGTACACAGATGTTCAGGGATGACCGCTTGGAGCCCAGAGGATGCTGAGCAAGGCAGGTGTATTTCCCTCCATCTGCTGGCCCCAGGTGGGGCAGATACAGGTGCAGTTCTCCATCATCTGAGGGCTGGGAAGAGGCCAGGGTTTTGTCCCTCAGGATCCAGCTCAGTGTAGCTGGGGAATAGCTGTTGGCAGCACAGAGCAGGTGAAGGGACTGTCCCTCCTGCACCAAAAGAGCTGAGCTGTTTCCTGGGTTGAAAACTGAAAAGGATGAGGAGGTTCCAGGAGTGAGAACCTGGAGGGACCTCATAGTTCTCCTAGTCCCAACTTTTGCTGTACACAGTGGGGACCTGAGAGCTAGAAAGCTGATGTGACTTCCCCAAGATCGCATGAGGACAGGGCAACTGGAAGAAAACAGGACCCCAAGCAGTGAAGAAATCCCCCAGGCCAGCCCAGCCTAGACTTATACCCTCTTCTTCCTCCACTGCATCTTACCTGGCTGCTCCCTACAACCGGACAGTGGAAGACTCACCTGTCTCTCTTCCTGCTACCAGGACACATTTAGCCTAGGTCATGTTCCCTGCCTTTCACTCAAATTGGGTTTTGTTTATCTTCCTTTCCTTCCCTCCATCCATCCTTCCTTCCTTCCTTCTTTGCATCCTTGCATCCTTCCTTCCTTCCATCCATCCATCCTTCTTTCCTTCCTTCCTTCCTTCTATCCATCCTTATTTCCTTCCTTTATTCCTTCCTCCCTTCTTTCCTTCCATCTATCCTTCCTTCCTCCCTTCCATCAGTCCTTTTTTCCTTCCTTCCTTCTTTCCTTCCTTCCTCCCTTCCTTCCTTCCTTCCTTCACATCCTTCTTTCTTTTTTTCCTGAGGAGACTGAAATATCTGCACAGTGAGCCTGGAAATCTTACTTCATATGAGCCCATTGTAATCGCCACTAGAATCCACTTTCTGACACCCAGCAGCACTGTGCCCTCAAGTCACATACTGCACCAGCCCTGACTGAGTGTTAAAGGTCAGCCTAGATGGCCAGACTCTTGTCCCCCACTGACAGCAGCTCCCAGACTCATCCTCCATAGCCTCTTAATACACAAGCTCCTTAAATCCCCCGGATCAGCCCTGAACCCAAAATCAATTCTCCAGGTAGCAAAGCCTCCCCTCTGGCCTGGACTGTACAGAGCCAGGTCAGCTTCCCCAACAAGGAAACCTTGATAGGTGCAGTGGACAGAGCACTGCCCTGGGGATGGCACCCCAAGGTGGGACTTGTCCCTCTGAGCCTAAGCCTGGTATAGTGGAGAGGTCACTGCATTTAGACTCTACATTTAGAGTTCACCCCTCTCTGCGGCTGGGGCCCCATGTGAACTAGGTCAGGTCCTCCTCCCAGCTCTGAGCCTCAGCTTTCTCATCTGGAAAATGGGGGTAAGAACTCTCCCACACTTTATTTCCTGCAAGGGATGGCCAGAAAATGGTTTCTAACCGTTAAAGTCATGAGTAAACATGAGCTGATGTCATTCCAAGAGGAAGGGCAGCCCAGGACAAAGAGAACCTAGGCCTGGACAGTGAGATTCCCTGTCTCTCCTGTCTCCCTCATCTCCTGGACATCCATGCCTACCCTCAGGGTGGAAGCTGAACCACCCAGGTGCCCTCCCTGCCCTCGACTCTGAGGCTCTGCTATACCTGTTGTCCTGTTGTCCTGGGTGACGGTGATGGACACATTCTGCACAGCATCTGCAACAGAAGGACCAGGCTGGCTGGGGGCTGTGGCTCTCTGCCCAGTCCTGCATCAGGCAGGGAAGCAATTAAATTCTAGAACCACAGAACATCAGAGTGGAAGGGAGCTCAGGGGCCATCTAGCCTGATCCCAACTTGACTGACACTGGGACATGAAACCGTAGAGAATAAGGGAGAGAGAAAAAATAAGAAATGCCACCCTGTGTCTGCTGGGAGGCAGCTTTCCCTGCTCTGGCTCAGGAAAAAGGCATGTGGTTTCCCAGGCCTGGACTGGGACCCTGGTCTCTTAATGCATCTTTCCCTCAACCCCCTTACTTGGAGGGTGCAGGCCTCCTGCTCCCAGAACTCACAGGATACATTGAGTTGGATGGTTCTCTTTGTGTTCAAACGGCCTCCAGGAAGGGTCACCTGACAGGTGAGGTTGGTGCCATGATGCTGGGGCCCAGGGATGAAGGAGATCTCTGAGGAGTGGGATACCCCAGAGCTCTCTGGCTTGGAGGACAAGGCAGCCCCCATCCAGGAGAATTTGAAGGATCTGTTTTCCCCACAGGTCCATGGAAATGTACAGTTGAGAGTCACTGGGTTCCCTGACTCTAGCATCTCTGGAACAGAGATGTCTGGTTTCTGGATCAAGTCTGGAGAAGAGAGACAGTGAGCCATGGGCTGGAGAGGGGAATTAGGCCTCAAGTGTCCTTCTAGATGCTGCTCCCTACCCCATTCCTCAGGTCCCTTTTGAGTTCATCTCATAGTAGGACCCCATTCAGGCCCCCGCTCCTTACTAGCCTTCGGGGCATGCCCTGTCATCCTCAGCCCCTGAGTCTCTCATAGATCATTCGTTAAGAGGAAGTTGCATTAAAGGCAATAGAGAACAGTCCCTTCATTACACATGATGGAAAACTGAATGCCAGAGAGCCAAAAGGGAAAATTATGGTTAAAATCCCCCAAAGGGAGTCAGTCAGAAATCTGGGATTTGAATCTCCTTCCTTTGACAGCAGCTCCAGAGTTCTTTCCAGCACAAACAGTGGCCTCTCCCAGCTTTTCCTGGGGTCCTGGTTCCTCCCAAAGAGGACCCCATCATGTTCCCTCCCCTTTGCAGTTCTGGAACCTTAGGCAGGTCCTCACACCCTTCCCTGGGTGTGTTCTCTCTCTGAGTGGGTTCCCCACATGTCCCCCATGTTCTATCACCCCTCCCATAGGGAGCTTCAGGGTCTCCCAGGCCAGCCCCTTCCCCAGACCTCCCTGCCTCATACACTGGGAACCTCCCAGGAAAGGAGCATCCTACCTGTCACAGTCACATAAAGTAGCGGATTTCTGTAACTGTATTTCTCATATCCTTTTTCAAAACGGAAGAAATAATTCCCCGTGTCTGAGGATTGGGCATCTGTGATACTCAGAGAGCAATTGTTCATGCTGGGATCCCCAAGAAGATGGAATCTTCCCTCGGCTTGCTCTTCCACCCTCCGGAATGGGTCATTGGTGGCCATGGGACTGCCATATATAACGTGAGTTCCTTTTCTGAACCAGTAGCCATAAACTGGGTCATGGCCATAGAGTAAGAGTGAATCGTCATCGAAGGTGCAGGGGACATGGGCACACATCCCTTTCTGCACAGTCACCGAGGACTGCACCTTCAGTCTCTGGGAGATGCACCCTGAGGGCGGACAGAGGCCTGGTCAGCATCTCCACCTCTTCTCACCCCCTCACACCAGCTGCCCTCTGCCCCAGCCCTACTCACCCTCCCAGAGCAAGGGCAACAGCAGCAGCAGCATCTATGAAACAGGAGAGAGGAAGGCTCTGCTGGGATCCTGTGTCACTCCCTGAACACCATGGCACCCTCTGGCCATCTGTGTCAGGCTCAGGGCAAAGAGGAAGATGAACCAGGAAGCCCTTGTGTGGAGAGAGGGGGAGGTCTGTCCTTAGAAGAGGAACCCCTGTCCTCTTCCCCCATGGGTTCCTGTCCTCCTTAGCTGAGCTCTGTGAGGGCGGAGGGTGCCTCCTGTCCTGGCCAAGCTCCAAATACAGTCAGGACTCAGGTGCTGGGGGAGGACAGATCTGTTGCCCAGGCTGGGGCCGTGGCTGTCATATGGAGCAGCATGTCTATGTGGCTGATGGGGGGCAGTGATCAGTGCCTGGCCCCGAGCAGGTGCTGACCATCCAATGGTGCTGTACCTGTCCTGTGCAAGCTGATGTGGAATCAGGAGCAGCTGAGCTGAAATCCAGGCTAAGACATTTCCTGTAAGCCTTTGCCCTGTCTGAGGCTGAGTTTAACTGTCTGTAAAGTGGGGATGATAATAGCGCCTCCCTCTCAGCCTTGTTGTGAGGATCAAATGTGATATTTGCCCAGTGTTCTGAAGACCTTGAATCACTGCACAAATGCTGGTGATGACTATTGTTACTTTACTCTCCTCTAAGATCTCTCTAATCCACCTACACTGGCCAAGTGCCTGTTCCTTAGGCTTAGCATTCCATCTCCCACCTCCAGGCCCTTGCCGTGGCTGTCCCCTCTGACTGGGTACTTGCACAAGACATTTTTTATTCCCATTGCAGTGACCTAGAAATGACCTAATTCTGAGCCTCCCAGTGAAAACTTCATCAAGGTAAAACACAAAACAGTGGCTGGGGAGCAGATTCCCAAGGCCTGAACTTGGGCTTTGTAGATTCCTGTCTTGGATTTGTGGGCTGGAAATTTGAAGAGGTCCCCTCAGGCTCCTATCCCCTCTGGAGGGTAGAAAGTGAAACTCCTCCCAAAGCCTTCCTTTATAGAAGACAGAAAGTGGCCTTTCAGCTCTCTCCATTCTGCATCTGCTGCCCTGCCTGGTTTATCCAGGGAACAGGATTCACCTGATTCAGGAACCCCCTTTGACTGAGCCTACTATGGATGTGCTGGGAAACCCTGATTGAAGCCAATGGGGTGTTTCAACAATCCGGCTAGCAGCTGTTGTGGGGGTGAAAGACCAATACAAGCCCAACAACAACAATGCTGCCAGCATGCTGCAAAAGCACAGGTTCTTTTGATCTGCTTTAGTAAGGAAAGCAACGTTAAGGGGTTGACAAACTTACTTAAATTCAGCATACAAATTTCATTCACTTAGTTCAGGGGAAAAAACCAGCACCCTGAACTTCAGAGCAAAATACAAACAAAGTACAAACACCGACAGACAGACTTTGTCTGATTCAAATCCCAATACATAGTTACCAGAGTTTAACAAAGTCTCAGCATCTGGGTTTACAAGATGGAGGGCTCTTAGCTACAGCTGCCCAGAGTCTCCACATCATTGTGCACCACCAAGAATGAGAGCCCTGCGCAAATGGCTCTGTCTTCTCTTCTTATAGCATTTCAGACGTCATCAAACATCATCTGAATGACCAGAACTTAGGCTCCTATGATTGGCTCTTGAGTTAGCAACTCCCCTGAGTTAGACCCACCTTGGGCCCCACCTTAGTTACCAATCCACACCCACATAGGTTTAACACCTAATAGGGGTTCGGTCCTGGGGCTTAGTACCTAGTAAGACTCAATGAAATACACTGAATTACTCAAAGGAAACAAAAGCCAAACTCTTCAAGGGCACTTGGTTGAACTAAGCGCTAAGAGCCCATTTTGCTTACCAACACATGGGGTTCTAGAGATGCCCTGCACCAGTGTGGGGAATCTTTAGATGAGGCTGGGACCTCCCCAAGTGGTTCCTCTGGGAAGTGACCCCTAAGGCAGGTGTGGGGTTTCACAGGGAGAGATGGGGGTAGGGGTGGCAGGAACTGAGCCCATGTAGGATAGAAGAGGCCTGCCACCATCTAGTGGCAAAGGAGACCAGCAGTGAGGTCCTAGAAGGATCAGGATCTCCTTTCTCCCTTCACCCCAGTAGGAGACACACATTAGTCTAAGGCAGCGGGTGGGGTAGGGGAGGCAGTGCTCAGACACCTGGTGACCTTCATTCCTTGGGCAGCCAGGAATCCTGCTGGAGGGGTCAGAGAGTGTGCAGTCCAACCTTCTCATTTCAGATGAGGAAACTGAGGCCTAAGAACGTGCCCAAAGTCACCCCAGGAGAAAATAGCTTAAAGAAAGCATCCTGCCATCTATGGTGGGTAGCTGAGGGCACTCTGTGGGCAGCTGAGAGACCTGGAATGTGGGGGCTTTCGCATGAAGTGAGTGGCAGTTCCTGGGATACAGACCTGCTCCCTCCATCAATGAGATCATGCCAAAGGCCAATCAGGGGAAGGGCCTGGGGCTATTTAGAGGGAGAAGAAGAGACCCAGGGGAGTCCTGAGAACTCTTTTCTTGTCCAGGAGGTAGGTCCTGTAGCTGGAGGGTCAAACTTGACTCGCTGGGTCCCTGAGAGCCGAACTGAGGCCATTGAGTAGAAGGGGTAGGTTTGGCTGGGTTCAAGGCTAGGAGAGCCATCAGAGAGATGACTGGGCCACTTCTGGAGCTGGTGGCTGTTCCCTCCCTAGAGGCTTCCTGTGGGAGGAATAAGTTTAGTGCTAGTCACAGCTTGAAGAGCCAGAGGCTTAAGGCCAGGGAGTGGGCATGGTGGAGGGGATGACAGGTGACCCCAGGGGCTATTTCTGGGTAGAAAAGTGAGGAGGGGTAAATGAGGGGTACAGGATACCATGGGCTTCTGGGTCAGAGGGCAGACACACTTACCAAGTATAATAGAGCCAGGTGAGGCCATAGGTGAGGAGAAAGCTGGCCCCCACGAGGGCTCCCCTGAGCAGTGTGAGCATCAGGGGCCAAGAGTTGTTCTCCTGGGCAGAGAAGACTATGGGAGAGAGAAGGGTGGGGGCTTGTTAGCGGGGGCTTGCTACCCCCAGGCCTCAGTCCTTCCTGACCATTCTCTTTCCCTTTCAGGACCCCAGCAACCTCCTTGAATTCCCAAGGCCCAGGGCTTCCAGGCCCTTCTCTATGGGTAGGAAACAGAGCCCAGCCCAGTGGGCACAGGGCAGGGGGCCAGGCTCTGATAACCACCTTTAACACCTCTTTCTGCCTGGTTCTAGGGCTATTGTGTGTTCAGATATGAACAGAACAAGGCAGGGAACCTGTGACTCCAACACCATAATCAGCAGGTGCATGACCTCAAGAGAGGTTCTCCAGCCCAAACACTATGCCCCACCCCCACCCTCTCCCAGACCTTCCCCAGCACTCACTCTGATGGTTCATCCACCTCAGGCTTTCTCCTCTCATCCATCCTCTGCCTCAATGCCCCCACCCAAGCACCAGGTTCCTGACCTGAGATGCTGTAGAAGACCTTGGGATCTTCGATGTCCAACCAATTTCTAAGCCCTCCACAGCACCTGCTTCAGCTACCTTCATGGCCATTGGTACAAATGGTCTTCCTCCTCCCATTCCTCCAGGGGAAGTCTTCACATGCTTTGGGCAGACACCACCCTAACTCACCAGTGGCTCTGAGGCCTCTCAGTTACCTTCAACCTTATTTAACCCAACTACTGAGGTGGTTTGACCAGAGTGTGGCCCCTGTTCTTGCTACAGCTTCTTGGAGCCACAGGTGAGATTGCCTGAGTGGTGGACCCCAAAGCGGGAGGAACAGCCCTGCCAAGGGCTTGGCGGCCTTCACCACACAGGTACTGGCCCTCCCAGATCACCCCATCCCCCAATACACAAACAGCCATCCTGGGGGCACGTGGTTGAGGTTTAATAAACGCTGGCTGACGTGACTTCCCATAAGATGGGTCAGCACATGCATGGAAAGCCAGCATGTGTCTGCCCACAGACATTCAAGTCCTGAACCCTGAAAAATTCCATCTTGGATCCCCATGTGATAAAGGAAGCAACACAGGAGACTCATAATGATTGTTTGGAGTCTTTGAACCATGTTAGAAAGTGAGAAAGTTGCCACAGTCTGGCAGGACCAAAGTCAAGCCCTGATTTTAAAGCAGGAAACAACTGAATCACTGATGGAGGACAGGCCATGGGGAAGGGCATGGACTCCATTCACTCCAGGCCAGAGAGCTTGCCTCCTAATCCAGGCCCAACTCTGATCTGCGTCAATCTTCAGTTCTCCTTCTCCACAAGATTGACATGAATTCTCTACACCATGGTTGGCTAAAGTCAAGTTAAATTGTATCTCCAATGTTACTCCCACCAGCCAGGTTAGTATTGAATCGAACCAACACAGAAGGTTTGTTAGTCAGACCTGGTCTTGCTGAAGCACATCGACTCTTGGAAATCACAGTTTCCCTTTCTCACTGTTCACCAACCACCCCTTTAATATCCCATCTTCAGACTTTCCCAATATTGAGGTCAAGTTCACTGATCTGTGCTTTGTATGTTCTGTTCTCTTCCTTTTAAGCAAAACAAATCAGGACATTGATCCATCTCCTGTCCTACATAGTCCATGGTCTCTGACATGTTATGGAGAGAGGCTCAGGAATATCTGTTCATTCTTTTAGCGACCAAGTTCTTCTGGGTCAGGTGTTAATTCACATGTTGGAGGGTGTTTCCCACCGCAGGCCTGGATCCCAAATTCCACTAGACTAGGTTAGTGGATAACTAACAGTGAATACAAAGCATCTGGGGGTGTCAACACACCTTGTGGGAATTCCCAATCTGCTGTCGCTTTGGGCAAAGGAAGGAGAGATGAAGATTGGTGTGTTTCAATGTTGAGTCTCTTGGCTCAGACTCCTGTCTCCTGGACTAGGTTCTTCCCAGGACATCTCCCTGGCCTCTCTGGGAAGCCCCTCATACTCTTCAGCCTCTGATCTCTCCTCTGGCCTCCACTTTTCCCTGAATCAGCCCCCTCACAGCTCTCCCTTCTTCCGAGTGCCCCAGCCCTCTTATCTGGCATAAACCAGACACTAAGACTATCCTCCCTGTGATGTGTCCTCTCCTCAAAGTAGGGACTAAGGTTGTGGCTGGGTTCCACCTTGACACTAAGGCTGCTGGTGACCCAGGTCCCAGACCTGTTTGATATCACCTGGAAAGTGTCACTGCTACTGCCCTCCACAGGCCTCGCCACTACCCACCAGCTCAAGGAAGGGGCTGGCTCTGCTTGGACAGAACAGGTACATGATAAGCTCTCCTTGAACCAGGAGCAAGAATGGCTGAACACCCTTGGGGGGGGATCTGTGGAAAGATACAAGATACCCCTCCTCTTAGTGGGCGGCAGTCTCCTTTCCCCACCAGAACCCAAGCATCCCATGGTGCCCAGTCCCCTCACACTCACACTGCACAGAGACACTCAGGGATGCCTGCTTGGAGTCCAGAGGATGCTGAGCAAGGCAAGTGTATTTCCCTCCATCTGCTGGCCCCAGGTGGGGCAGATCCAGGTGCAGGTCTCCATCATCTGAGGGCTGGGAAGAGGCCAGGGTTTGGTCCCCCAGGATCCAGCTCAGTGTAGCTGGGGGATTGCTGATAGCAGCACAGAGCAGGTGAAGGGACTGTCCCTCCTGCACCGAAAGAACTGAGCTGTTTCCTAGTATGAAAACTGAAAAAGGAGGTCCCAGGAGTGAGAACCTGGAGGGACTTCAAAGATCCTCTAGTCTCCACCTTCTCTGTACTCAGCAGGGACCTGGGAGCTAGAAAGCTGGTGCGACTTCCCCAAGATCACACGAGAAGGAGCAACTGGAAGAGGACAGAATCCCAGGCAGGAAGGGAATCCTCCAGGCCCAGCCCAGCCTAGATTCCTGCCCCCTTCTCCCTCCACTGCATCTTACCTGGCTGCTCTCCAGAGCCAGACAATGGAGGCCTCACTTGTCTCTCTTCCTGCTACCAGCCCACACTCAGCCTAGGGCATGTTCCCTGCCTTTCCCTCAGATTGGGTTTTGTTTCTTTCCTTCCTTCCTTCCTTCCTTCCATCCATCCATCCATCCTTTCCTTTCTTCTTTCCCTTTTGGCTTCCCTACCTCCTTCTTTCCTTCCCTCCCTCCCTCCTTCCTTCCCTTTTTTGTTCCTTCCTTCCATCCTTCCTCCTTCTTTTGCTTCCCTCCCTCCTTCGTTCCTTTCTGTTCCTTACCATTATTCCTTCCTTTCCATCCTTTCTTCCATTCTACCTTCTCTCCTTCCTTCCTTCCCTTTTTCCTGTTCCTTTCTTTTCTTTCATTTTCCTTGGTCTTCATATGTTCTTTGTGCCTTCCTTCTTTCTTTCCTCCATCTTTCCTTCTTTCTTTTTCTCTTTATTTCTTCTTCTTCTTTTCCTTGTTTTTATTCTTCTTTTTCTCCATCTTTAACTTTTTCTTCACTCTTTCCCTGTTTCTTTGTCTTTCTTCTTGGCCCTCCTTCTTTTCTTTTTTCCCTTCCTTCCTTCTTCTTTCTTTTTTCTTTCTGTATTTCTTCCTTCCTTCCTTCTTTCCTTTCTTCTATTTCCTTCTTAATTTTTCTTTTCTTTCCTTCTTCTCTTCCTTCTTTCCCTTCTTTATTTCACTCTTTCTTTTCTTGCTTCTTTCCTTCTTCCCTTCCTTCTTTTTATTGTTGTTGTTTGTTTTTCTTTTTTGGAGGGGGCAGTTGGGGTTAAGTGACTGCCCAAGGTCATACAGCTAGTAAGTATGACAAGTGTCTGAGGCCGAATTTGAACTCAGGTCCTCCTGACTCCAGGGCCAGTGCACTATTCACTGCTCCATCTTGCTGCTCCCCCTTCCTTCTTTATTTCTCTCTTCTTTTGTTTTATTCTCTCTTTGTGTGTCTTTGTCTGTGTTTCTATCCCTGTGTCTCTTTCTGTTTCACTTTATCAATTAAGGGGAAAATAATGTGAAAAACAGAAACAGCATAACGAGCTCCCATGAGACTGATATGTGTACAGTGAGCCTGGGAACCCTGTTTCATAATAGCCCAATGTAAGCACCACTAGGATCCACTTTCTGATACCCAGGAGCCCTGGGGCCTCAAGGCACATACTGCACCAGCCCTGACTGAATGCTAAAGTTCAGCCTAGATGGCCAGACTCCTGTCCCCCATTGATAGCAGCTCCTGGATCCATCCCCCATAGCCTCTTACTACACAAACTCCTCAAACCCCCCAGATCAGCCCTGAAAGCAAAATCAGTGCTCCAGGTAGCAAAGCCTCCCCTCCGTCCTGGACTGTAGAGAGCCAGGCCAGCTTCCCCAATAGGGAAACCTTGATAGGTCCAGTGGACAGAACACTGCCCTGGGCACTGGACCCCAAGGTGAGACTTGTCCCTCTCAGCCCAAGCCTGGTGTAGTGGAGAGGTCACTGCATTTAGACTCTACATTTAGAGTTCACCCCTTTCTGGGGCTGGGGACCTGTGTGAACTAGGTCAGGCCCTCCTCTCAGCTCTGAGCCTCAGCTTTCTCATCTGGAAAATGGGCATAAGAACTCTTCCCCTCTTTATCTCCTGGGACTGTTGGTAGGAAAATGGTTTCTAACCCTTACAGTCATGAGTAATGTGAGCTGATGTCATTCCAAGAGGAGGGGCATCCCAGGACAAAGAGAATCTAGGCCTGGACAGTGAGATTCCCTGTCTCTCCTGTCTCCCTCATCTCCTGGACATCCATGCCTACCCTCAGGGTGGAAGCTGAACCACCCAGGTGCCCTCCCTGCCCTCACTCTGAGGCTCTGCTGATACCTGTTGTCCTGTTGTCCTGGGTGACGGTGATGGACACATTCTGCACAGCATCTGCAACAAAAGGACTGGGCTGGCTGGGGGCTGGGGCTCTCTGCCCAGCCCAGCATCAGGCAGGGAAGACATCAAATTCCAGAATCACAGAACATCAGAGTGGAAGGGAGCTCAGAGGCCATCTAGACTGATCCCAACCTGACTGACATTGGGACATGAAACTATGGAGACTAAGGGAGAGAGAAAAAGTAGGAAATCCCAGTCTGTGTCTCTGCTGGGAGGGAGCTTTCCTTTCCCTGGGCCTGAAAAAGGCACCTGGTTTCCCAAGGCTGGGCCTGGACCCTTATCTCTTAATGCATCCCTCCCTCAGCCCCCTCACTTGGGGGATGCAGGACCCCTGCCCCCAGCACTCACAAGACACATTGAGTTGGATGGTTCTCTCTCTGCTCAAATGGCCTCTAGGAAGGGTCACCTGACAGGTAAGATTGGTGCCATGATGCTGTTGCCCAGGGATGAAGGAGATCTCTGAGGAGCAGGATGCCCCAGAGCTTTGTGGCTTGGAGGACAGAGCAGCCCCTATCCAGGAGAATTTGAAAGGCCTGTTTTCTCCACAGGCTCAAAGAAATGTACAGCTCAGAGTCACTGGGTTTCCTGACTCTAGAATCTTTGGAATAGAGGTATCTGGTTTCTGGATCAAGTCTGGAGAGGAGAGAGACATTGAGCCATGAGCTAGGGAGGAGAATTAGGCCTCAAGTGTCCTTCCAGATGCTGGTCCCTATCCCACCCCTAAGGGCCCTACTGTGTTTCCCTCATAGCATGACCCCATTCAAGTTCCGGCTCCTTACCAGTCTTCTGGGCATCCCCTGTCATCCTCAGGACCCAAGTCTCTCATAGAGTATGGGTCAAGAAGAAGTTGCATTAAAGGCAATAGGGAACAACTCTTTCATTATGCATGAGGGAGAACTGAGTACCAGAGAGGGAGGGGAAAATTATAGGGTAAAATGCCCCAAAGGAAGTTGGTCAGCAATCTAGGATTTGAATCTCCATCCTTTAACAGCAGCTCCAGAGTTTTTTTCCAGCATAACCGCGGCCCCTCTCAGCCTTGCCTGGGGTCCTGGTTCCTCCCAAAGAGGACCCCATCATGTTCCCTCTCATTTGCAGCTCTGGAGCTTTAGGCAGGGTCTTTACACCCTTCCCTGTGTCTGTCCTCTCCCTGAGTGGGAGACGTCCCCAGACGTCCCTTCCTCATGCACTGAGAACCTCCTAGGAGTGGAGCATCCTACCTGTCACAGTCACATAAAGTGGCTTATTGTGGTAACTGTATTTATCATCTCCTTTTTCAAAATTGAAGAAGTATTTCCCCCTGTCTGAGGATTGGGCATCTGTGATACTCAGAGAGCAATTGTTCATCCTGGGATCTCCAAGAAAATGGAATCTCCCCTGGACTGGCTCTTCCACCCTCTGAGATGGGTTATTGGTGGCCACAGGTCTGTCAAATAAAACATTAGTCCCTTCTCTGAACCAGTAGCCATAAATGGAGTTGTGGTCATTGTGTATAAGTGCATCATCATTGAAGCTGCAGGGGACATGGGCACACATTCCCTCCTGCACAGTCACTGAGGGCTGCATGTCCAGTCTTTGGGACAGGGACCCTGAGGGCAAACAGAGGCCTGGTTGGCATCTCCAACTCTTCTCACGCCCTCACACCAGCCCCCCTCTGCCCCAGCCCCCTCACCCCCCCAGAGCAGGGGCAGTATCAGCAACAGCAGGAGCATGTATGAGACAGGAGTGAGCCAGGCTCTGCTGGGGCCCTGTGTCACCCCCTGAACACCATGGCTCCCTCTGGCCATATGTGCCAGGCTCAGGGCAAGGAGGAAGATGAAACAGGAAGCCCTTGTGTGGAGAGAGGGGGAGGCCTGTCCTCAGAAGAGGAACCTCTGTCTTCTTTCCCCATGGGCTCCTGTCCTCCTCAGCTGAGCTCAGTGGGAAGGGGCTTCCTGTCCTGGGCCAGCTCCAAGGACAGTCAGGACTCAGATGCTGGGGGAGGACAGATCTGCTGCACAGGCTGTGGCTGTTGTATGGAGCAGTGTGTCTATGTGGCTGATGGGGGGCAGTGACCAGGGCCTGTCCAGAGCAAATGCTGGCCATCCAATGGTGCTGTACCTGTCCTGTGCAAGCTGACCTGGGATCAGGAGCACTTGAGCTGAAATCTGGCCTCAGGCCTTTTCTGTAAGACTTGGTCCTGTCTGAGCCTCAGTTTAACCATCTGTAAAGTGGGGATAGTAACAGCACCTCCCTCTCAGCCTTGTTGTGAGGTTCGAATGTGATATTTGCCAAGTGGTTTGCAGACCTTGAATCACTGCCCAAATGAGCACTGGTGATGGTTATTGTTACTTTACTCTCCCCTAAGATATTTCTAATATGGCCACACTGGCCAACTGCTTGTTTCTTAGGCATGGCATTCCATCGCCCACTTCCAGGCCTTTGCTCCGGTTGTGTCCCATGCCTCGTTTCCTTTTGCCTGGCTTGAACCAGCTCCAATGCCACCTCCTGCTTTCTCTTTCTATTTATTTTCTTCTACTGTTCAAGCTTTCAGTTACAAGGCATAGAATGACTTATGAAGGGACTCCTCTGTGGCAGGCACTGTGCAGGGCTCTTCTGATTCAGAGACAAAGGAGATCTATCTGCCCTTAGGGAGCTTACTGTCAACTCAGGACAGGGGGAGGATAATCTCATGCATAGGCTGGTGAAAACCTCTTCTGGACTCACTCTTCCAGCTTGCACTCATCATACTGACACTTTGTGGAGGGAGGGGGGAAGAAGTGGAACACTCCACCTGGGCTCTCCTTCTGGTGCTCCTACTACCCTGCACTATAGGAACCAAGGTAGGCTTCCTCAAGGCCCTCCCAAGCTTGGAGTCTTCCAGCCCTGGGCTGCCTTCTTGGTGCACCAGCTCAGTCCTGCCTCTGATTCTTTCATCCAGTGCAATGGTGATTCCCTTGTGGGCAACATCTGCCCTTATCCAATGACTAAATGTCCTAGAATGCCTTCAAATTGCCTAAAGGCTTGTCCATATGTTGTGGGGAATTTAGAGGAAAATTTCTTAATACCAACTTTACTCTGGTATTGATTGATTGATTCACTCCTAGGGCCTGGGCCTCCTTTGCTTAATTGTTGTGTAGCTGGAACCCCTCCCCTCCACAACATATATACACTTTAATAAGGAAATTGGAGGGCTGCTTAGAATATCCAAGGCTGCGGCATTCGTGTGGAGGGCATCTCTCAGTTCATCTAGACAGGCTGCAAAGTCCTGTGACCTTACCTATACCTACTCAAACGCTACACTTTTTGGAACAAATATATGTATGTAGGTATGTACGTGTGTATATCTATCTATCTATCTGTATATATATATATATGTATATAATGTTGTGCTATGTCTACAAGCCTGATGTTGTTGTCTTACTTTTCTCTGTTGACTTGATCATATTTTATTGGATTCAACCAACCAAATGATACTTGAGACCAGCATCCATGTGCAATGAAAAGAACAGTTTAACTGGTCATTTAATTCTCTTCTCTTGTATTTTGTATGAAAACATTATTACTGATTATGCTTTTAGGGATTGCTTGTAGAAAAACCCATTTTCCTATCCCTTTATTTTGAATATATGTACATATTTACATGGGTATGTATATATATAGATATATCCCATGGGAAACAATTTATTGCTTTTTTGGTCTATCACTCCAGTCACTTTTTTTAAAAGTTCAGCAGATTTACATTTCAGATTATAATTTTTAACCTTATGTTTTCCTCGTCAATTTTTAAAAAAATTTCCAAGAATTTGAGTAAGCAAAATCACTGTATATTGATTACGTGTGCTCATAAGAGGGAATCTGGAATCAGTTTGGGGAAAATATGAAATGGAGTGCTTGGAAGAGGACCAAAGAAGGAAGAAACAAATGCAATTCTCCCCCATACTACAGACTCCCTCTATATAAAAGACAAGAGAGAAGTAGAGATCATCAGTTGGATCACAGGTATAACAATTAGATGACAGGAATGGTTTGATAAAGAGATGAGGTATTTCAAATATCCATCTCTCTCTCTCTCTCTCTCTCTCTCTCTCTCCCTCTCTCTCACCCCTCTCTCACCCCTCTTTCTCTCTCTCATTCTTTTTCTTCTCTTTCTCTCATTCTCTCTCTTCTCTTTCCATTTTCTTTTACATTCTTTTTATCACTTGCTTTCTCTTCTCACTTATTTCTCTCTTTTAAACACACAAAGTGCTTGCTTTCCCAAAGAGAGGAGAGAAATAGGAGGGAGGCAGAGAACTGGGAATTCAAAAGTTAATAAAATCATATTTAGAATTTTTACATACAATTTTGAAATATCTAACAATATAAATAAAAAATAATTTCTAAAAGGCCATACAAAAGGAGATTGGAGAAGAGCAAGTGTGGTCTTGATTTTCAGCAAGAGGGAAGAGAACAGTCTGCTCATTGAAGAACAATGGCCTTGATTTCAGTTGCCAGGGCTATGGGAGAATGGATGATTACAGAAATACTTGGGCAATGGTGAGATAGGGAAGTAGTGATGGCAACAAGCCACCCTGACTTCCCCAACCAAAGATCATGCCAGAGTCTGCTCACTTCCTTTTCTGGCCACAAAAAGATGACAAGAAAGATACTATGATCATAGAATGGCCTAGATTTGAGCACAATATTGGAAGAGTTTTTGCATCCTGTGGAGAAGATGGACAACAATGCCGTCAGTTGCATTAGAACTGGTTGTACAGGGGGCAGAGCCAAGATGGCGGCTGGAAAGCAGGGACTAGCGTGAGCTCCCTGCCAGGTCCCTCCAAAAACCTATAAAAATGGCTCTGAATGAATTCTAGAACCTCAGCACCCACAAAATGGCAGAGAGAAGCAGGGCCCCAGCCCAGGACAGCCTGGATGGTCTCTGGGTAAGGTCTATCGCACACGGAGCTGGGAGTGGAGGGGAGCAGAGCCCAGCATGAGCGGCAGCAGGACCAACCAGACTGGGAGCCGGGTGGGACAGACCCTAGCGCCCTGAATCAGTGAGCTGTGGCAGTTACCAGACTTCTCAACCCACAAACACCAAAGACAACAGAAAAAGTTAGTGGGAAAAGCTGCAGGGGACAGAGTGATAGGAGTTTGTGGTTCGGCCACTGCCCCAGGGGCAGCGGGGGTGGTGCAGCTACAGAACTACAGTTGCAGTTGCTTCTGGCCCCAGGCCCACCTGGTGGGAGAAATTAAGTGCCTGATCAGAGCAGAAGTGCAGAGACTGCTTAAGATCTGAGTCAGGCCCAGGTTGGTGGTTCTTGGGGAAGGAGGAGTGCTGGTGTGGCAGAACTGGCTGTATAGAAATAGCTCTGAAAATGACAGCGCATCCCCTCAAACTTGGAACAAAGTACTCTTTGCTCTACAAGCAGTCATACCCCAACAAAAAACTCAAGTCAAGTAAGTTGGCTGGGAACATGGCCAGGCAACGAAAATGGACTCAGATTCAGTCTCAGACTTTAGAATCTTTCTTTGGTGACAAAGAAGACCAAAACATACAACCAGAAGAAGTCAACAAAGTCAAAGAACCTACATCAAAAGCCTCCAAGAAAAACATGAACTGGTCCCACACCACGAAAGAGCTCAAAAAGGATTTGGAAAAGCAAGTTAGAGAAGGAGAGGAAAAATTGGGAAGAGAAATGAGAGTGATGTGAGAAAACCATGAAAAACAAGTCAATGACTTGCTAAAGGAGACCCCAAAAAATATGGAAAAAAAACTGAAGAAAACAACACCTTAAAAATAGACTAACTCAAATGGCAAAAGAGCTCCAAAAAGCCAATGAAGATAAGAATGCCTTGAAAGGCAGAATTAGCGAAATGGAAAAGGAGGTCCAAAAGACCACTGAAAAAAATACTACCTTAAAAATTAGATTGGAGCAAGTGGAAGCTAGTGACTTTATGAGAAATCAAGATATTATAAAACAAAAACAAAGGAATGAAAAAGTGAAAGACAATGTGAAATATCTCATTGGAAAAACCACTGACCTGCAAAATAGATCCAGGAGAGATAATTTTAAAATTATTGGACTACCTGAAAGCCATGATCAAAAAAAGAGTCTAGATATCATCTTTCAAGAAATTCTCAAGGAAAACTGCCCTGATATTCTAGAGCCAGAGGGTAAAATGGAAATTGAAAGAATCCACCGATCGCCTCCTTAAAAAGATCCCCAAAAGAAAACTCCTAGGAATATTGTCTCCAAATTCCAGAGCTCCCAGATCAAGGAGAAAATACTGCAAGCAGCCAGAAAGAAACAATTTGAGTATTGTGGAAATATAATCAGAATAACACAAGATCTAGCAGGTTCTACATTAAGGGATCAAAGGGCTTGGAATACAATATTCTAGAGGTCAATGGAGCTAGGATGAAAACCAAGAATCACCTACCCAGCAAAACTGAGTATCATGCTCCAAGGCAAAATATGGATTTTCAATAAAATAGAGGACTTTCAAGCTTTCTCAGTGAAAAGACCAGAGCTGAACAGAAAATCTGACTTTCAAACACAAGAATCAAAAGAAGCATGAAAAGGTAAACGAGAAAGAGAAATCATAAGGGACTTCCTAAGTTGAACTGTTTTGTTTACATTCCTACATGGAAAGATGATGTTTATAATTTATGAGACCTCAGTATTAGGGTAGCTGAAGGGAATATGCATATGTGTGTATACATATGTATATGTGTGTATGTATGTATATATGTATGTATATATATGTATACATATATATATAGACAGAGGACACAGGGTGAGTTGAATACAAAGGGATGATATCTAAAAAAATAAAATCAAATTAAGGGATGAAAGAGGAATATATTGAGAGAGGGAGAAAGGGAGAGATAGAATGGGGTAAATTACCTCACATAAAAGTGGCAAGAAAAAGCAGTTCATTGGAAGGGAAGAGGGGACAGGTGAGGGGGAATGAGTGAATCTTGCTCTCATCAGATTTGACCTGAGGAGGGAATACCATACACACTAATTTGGGTATCTTACCCCACAGGAAAGAAGGAAGAAAAAGATAAAAAGGGGGGGGGGGACAATAGAAGGGAGGGCAGATAGGAGGAGGAGGTAATCAAAAACAAATACTTTCGAAAAGGGATAGGGTCAAGGGAGAAAATTGGATAAAGGGGGATAGGTTAGGAAGGAGCAAAATATCGTTAGTCTTTCACAACATGAGTATTGTGGAAGGGTTTTACATAATGATATGCATGTGGCCTATGTTGAATTGCTTGCCTTCTCAGGGAGGGTGGGTGGGGAGGGAAGGGGGAGAGAATTTGGAACTCAAAGTTTTAAAAACAGTTGTTCAAAAATAAAAAATAAAAGTTTTTGCATGCAACTAGGAAATAAGATACACAGGCAATAGGGAGTAGGAATTTATCTTGCCCTACAAGAAAGGAAGGAAAAAGGGGATGGGAGGGGAGTGGGGTAACAGAAGTGAGGGCTGACTGGGGAATGCGGCAACCTGAATATACACCATCTTGGAGTGGGCGGGAGGGTAGAAATGGGGAGAAAATTCGTAATTCAAACTCTTGTGCAAATCAATGCTGAAAACTAAATATATTAAATAAATTAGATAGATAGATAGATA
Organism: Trichosurus vulpecula; assembly: GCF_011100635.1. NCBI lineage: Eukaryota > Metazoa > Chordata > Mammalia > Diprotodontia > Phalangeridae > Trichosurus > Trichosurus vulpecula. The sequence continues at coordinate 43,005,793 of NC_050574.1, forward strand.
GATAGATAAAAAGAACTGGTTGTATAGCTGCTCTCAGAGAGCAGCTGTTGATGATTCCATGTCATCAGGGTCGCAGGTCTTCAGGAGATTAGCCCATGGATCTGTCTGGGCTCTAAGTTGTGCAGCATTTTTACCAGTATCTTGGATGAAGGCAGATGTGATCTGCTCATCAGATTTTGAGGTGACACAGAGCTCTCAGAAATAGCTAACACAGCAGATGAGGCAGGATGAAAACGGATGTTAAGAGCCTGCAACACAGGGCTTTATCTAATAATCTATCATTTTACAGGGTCTGCTATGTGGCCCAGAGGATAGAGCCTTGAGCCTGAAGTCAGGGAGAGCTGAGTGCCAAACTAGCCTCAGAAACTTACTAGCTGTGTGATCCTGGGCAGGTCACTTCACCCCTGTTTGCCTCAGTTTCCTCCACTGTAAAATGGAAATAAGAATAACTCCTACCTGCCAGGGTTTTTGTGAGCATCAAATACCCTAATAGTTCTGAAAGTGCTTAGCACAATGCCTGGCACTTACTGGGCATTGTAAAAATAATCATTCTCTTACTTCTTCAAAAAGAGGAAGAAATGCAAAGTCTTATCCTTGGGTACAAAAATTAATTTCCTAAGAGTGATAGGAATGGTTAAGAAGAATCCCTGAGAATCAGTAGAAGGGCAGAGTTGGAAGGGGCCTCAGCAGTCACTGCACAGGAAGCTCCACTCTGTCCTATCTGACAGGTAGCTGTCCAGACTCCAAGGAAACAAAGCCACAAACTCTGTAGGTAATCTCTTTGGGCACCACTAATTCTTAGGAAGCTTTTCCTGACACCAAGTTGCTCCTTTGCCACAGATATCCGTATATCTTGGTCTCACCTTCTGGGACCTCAGAGAAGAAAGCCAAGAAGTTATCCACATGACATAGGTCTACATCCCTTCTACAAAGTGGACCTTCTGGAAAAAAGGGACGGGTCCCCAGCATTTAGAGAAATGAGAGCGCAAGCTTAGCTTTTCTTCTTTCATCTACTTTTGCAAAAAAAAAAAAAAAAGATCTTCCTTGGGGAACATCATTCTCTAAAGTTTGACCTCTAAGGACATTGTTTGTAGTGGTGAAGGGGATTGACATTCAAAACCAATATATTTAGCAAAATCATGAGCTCTTTCACTGACCACCTGCTCTTCTCCACTTCTCCAATGGACCAAGAACTTTTGGGACTCTGAAGCTCCCTCCCCTCAGCTGAGAGGTGGGCCTTAGAAGAAAAGCCTGTGATTGGAGAGGGAGACTTCCCTAGAGACCAATTCTTCCCATTTTAACCATCTCTACTCTTTGTCCCCTCCAACTCTGAGACAGAATATAATACCTCTCTGGTGCTGAGACCCAACTCCAAATACCATGCTCTTTTTCTACCCCATAACTTCCATAACCCAAACAAGTTCTTTTCCCAGGGCTGATAACTTTAGCCATATAAATGGTTTCCAGCAACCTTGGCAAGTTTACAAAATAAGGAGAATTGACATGGACCCCAGGGAGGGGCTGATACTGGTACCCCTGCCTACCAACCTCCATACATACAGGAGGACTGTTTTGAATGTGCAGAATCAATCTGGATAAGACTTTCACCCAATCCCCTCCTTTCCATACACAGTAGTTAATTACCAGCTTTAGGTTTTAGCTTTAAAACAATAACCAACACTATAACCAATTTGATCTAACTGTAACACAAACAATAAACTTCGGGTGACATTAATGCATTTCCAGGTTGTAGAAAAATTATCAATAAAATGATGGGCTGTCTTACCCTAAGTGCAGATGCTGACTGGCAGGCTGCTCTACCTCTTCCCCTCCTTCCTTTTCCCTCAGCTGTTCCTGTGCTCTGACATACCTTCTTGACTAAGGAGTGGGGGAAGGGAATGATAAGATTGTTTACCCCATCCTGGGTTATAAAATTTTCCTTGTCTCCCTTATCTTCTGTCATCCAGCTTCCTCATAAAACCTCTAAAACTACTTCACTATTTTGAAACCTCTATGTAAGCATAACTCCCCAAGTATCAGAGTCTCACCTAGCCTTCTTGTCTGCTAATCTCTTCTCCTTCACCTCAAATTCTTCTCCTTTTTGGTGTCCTTTCACATGTACTGTAGCAATTTAATTTGGTACCATTAAGTGCCTGTCTCACCAATTCTTCATGTATTAGTTCCTTCCCTTTGCTGTTTATCATCTCCCTTTCATGCCAAATTTTTCCAAATGCATAAATTACCCCGTAAGTGTATTTGGAGTCTGTATATATAGTATAGGGTATTTATAGCATCCTCTTTTCCTTCTAACAACTTTAGAACTTGATTAAGGGTATATAATTCACAATTTTGAGCTGACCAATTGTTAGGTAATCTATCAGATTCCTCTAAATAATTACTTTCCCCATCAATGACAACATACCTATTATGTATTTTTCCTTCTATTATCCTGGAAGATTCATCTATGGAAGGATGATGCTCTTCATGGAGGGGAATATCTCTCAATTCTGAAAGGACACTTGTTTGGTACTTTTTAATATCAGGACAATTTGTTCCAAATTCTTACATTTTTGAAGGAAAGGGGCAGGATTGATACAAGATTCAGTCATTAAGACCAAATCATCTTTTTCCATTAATATGACCTCATATTTTAATATTCTAGAGTTGGTAGGCCACCTTCTGGCCTTTTGGGTTAAAATAGTCTTAACTTAATGTGGGATACTTACTATAAAAGCCTCTCTAAATGTCAACTTCCTACTTTCTTTCACCAGAATGGCAGTAGTTGCCACTGCCTGTACACATTCTGGCTAGTCCCATGACACTGGGTTTAATAATTTGGAGAGGAATGGCACTGGCTCATGTTGCTCCCCACTCCCCCTTTTTCATCCTTTTGCCAGGTGGGAGAAAATAAATCTCTCTCTCCCTGATCTGATCTGGGATGAGAGGAGTTAACAGAAAAACCCTGGGGCTATTTATTATCCTCTGCTGTTTTTATGAAAGCACTTATTCAAGGCTGATCCAAGAACACAACATTCCTAGGAATGAAACTTAGAAAATTCACAGTAGGTTTGGACATGATTGTCATCAATATCAAATTACTGCAACAAGTTAGCTTGAAAATAGAAATTTAGTAGGCCTTCTAAAAATCACACAGAAGATTTGACAAAACATTTCTTCATAAAAATATTTCCCATTCTCAAAAACAGCTTACAATTTATCCTGATATCATTCCTAACTACCACAGAATTCTGAAATTGTCTAGTTATAAAACCTCTTGCACATAATTGACAAAACTTACCAAAGAAGATTTCACAAGGTCTTTTCTTTACATGATTACCACATTTCCTTTCACAAACATGCTTTTGTAAATATCTGATTTAAACAATAACCCCAAATGGCTTAGTTAACAAATCTCACAAATTTCATAAGTAATAGAAAATCAATTTTAACTGAAACTTCCTTTTAAATAAAAACAAAACTTGGAAATTTATGATTTCTTAAATTAGGATACTTCAAAATAATGTAACACATGGTCAGAATGACCTATTCATCATTTTTCTGTTCCGCTGACAGAACAATTCTTAGTCTAACAACATTTAGATTACAAGAGAAATTGCTTTCTAACAACATAGGTGACACAATTTTTTACCAAATTACACAATAAAAGAAAATTTAGAAATACAACAATATCACACACAATTATCATGTATTTAAACTTGAAACCAAAGGCAATTAATTACCAATCTGATGACCTTAATTTAGTCAGATGTGTTTCCAAATTGCTTTACACAGAAAATCATTCATCTTATCACCATTGGCATAAACTTCACATTTAATAAAATCCATACAAAGTTACCAAATATGAAGCAATGGTATTTAACTTAAATACTTAACATTCAGATAACATTTGTTTTATACCAAGCATTGTGCCAAGCACTTTTACAATCATGTGATCCTCATAATATTCCTGGGAAGTAAATTCCACCATCATCCCCTTACAGAACAGTAAACTGAGTAAAATAGAACTTTCTTGAGGCCATATAGTTAGTAAATTTCTTAATGCCAAATAACAATATGTAAACATTTTAATCACATATGTATATGATATTCTTGGCCCTTTTGAAAAGAAATATTATCCACAAATTCATACATTCCCTTAACATTTCAGTTCCCCATTCACATTCACATTTTCCTGGGAAAGTTTTACACACACTTTGAAATCACCTGTTATGATCAGGTCAGTTTAAGATGTTCTGGGCCAATACTCTAACTGCTTCTATCAGCCCAGGCAAAAAGGAAGCCTAAGGAATTTGAATCAATGCTGACAAGGTGGGGTCAGCTTCCCCTCAGGCAGACACCTCTGAAGCTTGATAATTAATTGAACAGTAATAATCACAAATCATAATAACTGATATCTTTACTATTGCCAGTATCCATATTAGATTCCATAAAGCCCTCCCACAGATCCATCCCAAAAGGTGGATGCACATAATTCCTTCTAGCTTTCCATAATTTCGTCTGCTGGTTTTCAAATAAGCTACAAATTTTCATTTTCAATCCCTTTTACTTAAAACAAAATCAAATTTCCTCACACTCTCTTAACTTGCTCAAACCATCTGAAGCTGGTACAAGGATGGCCAGAACTATAATTAACAGGACAGGAGAGGGAATGGCTGAGAGCACACGGGCTCGTTGTTGCCCACCCCTATCTTTCTCCAAATGTCTTGGCAATCAAAATGGGCTCTTAGCACTTAATTCAACCAAGTGCCCTTGAAGAGTGTGGCCTTTATTTCCTTCATTAAGTTAGGAGTCCTTGATGACCTCCTTGCCTCAAGGGAAAGCCTAGATTACATAGGTTTGAGTGACGAATTTGCGACATCAGAGGCTTTTAGACCACGTGGGTTTAAGTCACATTTTTGTTACGATTTTAGGTCACATGGGTGAGTTGCATGTGTGACCCTTGATCCTGAAAAAGATATAAAACCATGGGTTGGCTTTCTTTTTTTGGAGCTCTGACCCACAGCAGGAGTATTGCATGACTCTGGGCCAGCCCTTGTCGAGCTCCAGGCTGAACACAGATGTTGGTAACTATGAATTGTATTTGGTCTGTTTGTAATTTGATTGTATTTTCTCTGAAGTTCAGGGTGCTGGCTTTATCCTCTGAACTAAGTGAATGATATTTGTATGTTGGATTAAAGTAAGATTGCTAACCCTTTAATGTTGCTTTCCTTAGTAATGCAGATCAAAAGAACCTGGGCTTTTGCAGCGTTCTGTGTGCTGGTTGTTGTTGGTTTCACACCCCCACAGCAACTGCCAGCCGGATTGTTGAAACAAATGCTTGCTCTATAATTAATGAATGCACATTCATCTGAAAGCTTTTCATTTCTCTCTCCTTCCATCTTTTCATACTCTCTGAGACACAGCTCCCTCCTGGTGACTGGGTCCTTGGACATCCTTTTCATGGCTTTATGTTCCCTCACACTCAGTGGGTGTGGAGGATGGGATTAGCTGGAATTCTCCTTGCTCCTCTTTGCTACTGCTGGACTCTGGTTCTACCATCATCACTTATCCACCTCTCCTCCTCTGAGATTCAGGCCATTCATATTTACTATCCCATTGACATTCTGGTCATCATTATCTACCAACCAAGACATTCTCCCTCCTTCCTCAGTGGCTTGAGGGCCTGGCTCACAGTCTCTCCTCCCCAACTTCTGCCCTCAGATGCAGGGACATCCACATACATACTGATGCTCCCTCAAACCCCCGAACTTCCTGGTTACTCAATCTAGTCCATGTCTGTGATGGATTCTTTCTCTGCATTTCAGCTACACTCAGAGATGGGCGTTCCTTTGATATGGTCACAACCACAACTACTCCACTTCCATGTTTATCAGCTGCAAAATCCCCTTATCAGATCATAGTCTTTTATCATTTTTATTTGTCTCTGCCCTATGGCCCCTCACCCTGTTCTTGCCATGACTTCTCATCCCCCTACTCCTTAGTTCTTCCCTGGCCTCAATTACCCCTGCACTGACTGAACTCTCTACTTCATAATGATGAGTTAATTACTTCAGCTCTATGTTCTCCTCTAAACCTGAGCTCTTGGCACCCCTGGGTCCTACTCTGACCATTCTTTGACAAGTTGCAGTATGGGATTACACCCACCACCTACCCCCTGTGCTCCAGTGTAAGTTCTGAACAGAAGGAAAGAAAACTTTTGACATGATCAACAGCAAATTTATATAAAAATATAATCTCAACTAGATCCTCTTGTGGGAAGGAACTCTTTAAATCTCCCTTACAGAATCACTCACTTTTTCACTCTCCACAGTGACTGTTCCAAATGCTTTCATCTTTCCCAGTCTTCCATGGTACCCATCCCATTCCCCTCTTAGCTGATGACTGGGCCTCATACTGTATTGGAAAATTGAGGCCCTTCCCCAAGAGTTCCTCTTCTTTATTCCTCCTCATCTCCCATCACTCAGATTTCTCCTCCTGCTCTAGCCTCCTTCACTCTGGTCTTGGATGAAGTAACCCTTCTCATTGTCAAGGCCAAACCCTTTACATTCACTTATGATACCATCCCATCTTCTCCAGTGGATTCTTCTTGTTATCATCCCCGCTTTCTCACTTATTTTCAGTCATTCTCCATGCATTGGCTGCTACTCTCTACCCTAAAAATGTGTTTGAATCTATCCCTTTAAAAAACAGACACACCTCAAATGATCCAACCATCCCTGATAGCTGCCTTCCTATACATCATCTCCTTTTCCAGGCTAAATTCCTTCAGAAGACCCTCTACAGCGGTTCCTATTGCCTCCTCTCTCTCTGTCTCTTGTCTAAATCCTGGGCAGTTTGGCTTCCAATTTCATGATTCAACAGAAATTCCAACGTTACCAGTGATCTCATAGCTACCACATCAAATGGCCTTTTGCCCATCTTCATATCTCTTGGCCTCTCTGTAGTCTTTGACACTATGGATCAGTCTCTTGTCCTGGACAGTTTCTTCTTCAGGTTTTCACTGAGACGCTGTTTTCTCTTGATTCTTCTCTTACCTGTCTGCCTATCTCCTACCTCCTACCTGTCTGACAGCTCTTTGTCAGTTGCTTTTGCTGGACTTTTATTCAGGTTACGCTCACTCGCTGTGGGCATCTGCAAACCCTCCTTATGTTTTTGGCCCTTGTCTTCTCTCTCCTCTCTCCTCAGCTCCAGTGTCACATTTACAGCTATTTATTGTATATTGAGAAGGAGCATTTGGAGTGTTACAGAAGGACCAACACCTGTGTGGTGTCATCTGAGCCCTTCAAGGCTGCTCCTGTGGTGTCCACCTTTCACCCAACTCTCACCTGTGGCTCCAAGAAGCTGTAGCGTGCACAATGGACATACCCTGTTAAACTGTCTCAGCAGATGGGCTACATCAGTTTGAGGACAACTGACAGGCCCCAAATCTTTCAGTGAGTTAGTGGCATATCCATCCTAAGTGTGTAAAGACTTCCCCTTACAAAATGGGAAGATGAAAACAATTTGTTTCAACAGCCTTGAAGGTGGCTGAGCAGGTTCTACTGAGCATAGAACTTGGTCAGACATCAAAGATGCCAAGGTGAATGATAAATCATTAGAGAAGATCCTCGATATTACAGTGCAAGCCCAGCACATATGTGTCAAGCTCCCTGCCCCCTTTGCAGACCTTTAGACTCTCCCACTTGGAGACTGACAGGCCCTAAACAAAGAACAGGAAACTCTTAAGAAAAAGGATAGGAAATAACTCCTCTCCCACTGGAGAACCATTAACCTGCCCCGTTCTTAGGAGTGAGGGAGGGCGGGAGTGGCTCCCCACTCTGGCGGGAAAAGCTTTCTTTGTTCAGGGCCCTATAAAAGTCACCAAATGGGACAGGGACATTGGCATCTCACCCATGGGAAGGATGCTTTGCCTGGGACCATCTTCCCTTTCGGGTCCTTGATTGAGCTGTGTAAACTGGGATCCCCACAGCTTTGAGAGGAACAAGTGCAGGAGTTCCCCCGAGAGGTGATGAATCTATGTTATCTGTGTCTTTGTCTTTGTTGTGTTAATTGTGTTTGTTAGAAATTATTGATTAATGTGGGTATGGGTTTGATAGTGTATTTCCCCTGTCTTTCAATAAAAACTTTATTCTGTTGGGAGTGTGTCTTATTGCCAGTGAGAATCCGAATCCGAACCTAACCTAGCTTAATCGAACACAAGGTCATCCACTGCATCTGGGGCCATGGCCAGCCATCTTGGCTTCTGTCTCGTCACTGGACTTTGATGACTCTGGAAGAGACAGTGAGACTGATGATTTTGTGCAGCCCTGCCTCACTTAAATCCAGTTCACAGGAAAGTCAAGACATCATCAATGGACCAAACAACAACAGTATTGAGAACATAATCCTATAGGCATCTGAAAGAGAGGAGAAAGAGAGAGGGGAGGAAGAGGGAGAAAAGAAGCAAAGAAAGAGAGATAGAGGTAGAAAGAGAGACAGTGACAGAGAGAGACAAGGAGAGAAGGGGCAGAGTGAGAGATAAAGGTGGGATTAGGTTAGACATGTACATGAACCATAGCCCAGATCCTTTCAGTTTTGACTTCCATCTTGTGTTTTCTCTTGCTCATTTTGTATTTCTAATCACCATGGAAATTCCTGACAATGTGCTCTCCCTCTCTTTGTCTCCTTCACAGTGACTAAGAGCAATATATTTCTGCTGATGGATTCACCATGACGTCATCTTCTTTCTCAAAGCAGAGCTCCAGATTCTCTTTAATCCCACCATCCTTTCTCCAGTGTCATTATCAGAACTTGAGCTCTGAGTGCTCAGTGTTGGTGCTTTCTAGCTTGGGAATCTCTTGAGGCTTCTGTGCTTGAAAAGAGATAAAGGCATACTCTACCTGGTCCTCCCCTTTCTGCGAGGAAGAAAGAGTCCAGTACAGGTGAGAGAGAGTACCCCCAGGGGCCTTGCTTCCATGGGGTCTTTGAGGTGAAGAGTGTCTACAGATTTTTACCCCTGACCTTGGGTACTCCATGCTCTAGGATTTCATTCTGTTCTAGCAGCAAGTGCTCAGGGTTTTCATATGGATTTCAACATTCCCATTCCCTTTGCTACGTCTTTGCTAATGCTCAGTCTTATTCTATGATCTAAAAGTACCTCAGGATGGGACATTTTGCACTTTCAGTTTTAAGGCACCCTCCAGCTTGGCCTTCCTCACTTCTCTCTTTCCCACCCCTGGAGATCTTCCAGAGGAGACTGGATGAACTCTTGGGGAATTTTGTTCAAGCTTAGTTGGAGCCAGGGTCCTTCTGAGGTGTAGTCTGACTGAATTTATGTAAGCTTGGAATAGGAGGAGTCCTTTGGTTGAAGAGGTGAAGGTGGCGGGGGGGGGGGGGGCAGGGAATGAAAAGGTATTTTTCTAGAACCTATTTTATGCTGGACATTGCACAAAGTCCTTTACAAATATTGATCCTCATAACAACCCTGGGTAGTAGGTATTATTATTATTAGTATTCCTATTTTGCAGATGAAGAAACTGAGGCAGAAGTGGTTAAGGGACTTTCCCAGGGTCACAGATCTAAGAAGTATCTGAAGCTGGATTTGAATTCAGGTCTTCCTGACTCCAGACCCCCTATACCACCTAGCTAACCATAAAGATGAAGGCTGAGATGTGATGTGTTTGGAGATAAGAATGCTGAATCAGACCCTCATGCTGGAACGAGGCAATAGTATCATAAGTACCCCTGCTTGGGAATGCTTCCTGGGTAAGGGATTCTTGATCTAAGGTGAAAAGAAAAGGAGAAATTGGGTGGAGAGAGGCCAATGAAAGGGACAAATGACTCAGGACCTGGCTTGGCCTCAGGATCTGCCCTTCCAAAGTCAGGGGAGGAGAGAGGCGAAGACAAGTCCACCTGCAAAGTGAGAAGTCTCCTCCCCCTTAGCACCCTCCCTGCTAAACTAATTGCTGTACTTGACACCACATTCTTCATAGATGCTACTCATACATCCCCTTCCAACCACACATTTGGATTCCTGTTTCCACACTCATCATTAAAGGGTCATAAGTTGTAGAGAGGGAAGGATCCTTAGAGATCATTTAGTCTACCCCCTATATTTTACATATTAAGAGCCTGAGGCATAGACAATGGAGCTGATTTGCCTGGGTCACAACTGAGTAAGCAGCAAATTGATGAATAAATGAAAAAGCATTTGTTAAGCAGTTACTGTGCTCCAGGCACTGGAACATATCCTAAGCCTTGGGTGGAGAAGAAGGAGAAGAAGGAGGAGGAGGAGAAGGAAGAGGAGGAGGAAAAGAGATAGTACTTGACCTCTAGGGGCTTACAGTCTAATAAAATAACCTAACAGTTACAGGGGCTGACAAGCCAGGAAGGTGTGTTTTGGTCAGAAAAATCCCAGGGATGGTGGGTGTATTTAATTACAGGGCTATTGAGTGACATGACCTTTGCAGGAATGGGAATGTAGTCTCCCCTCCTCCAAGTCAAATCAATCAAGTCAAGAAGCACTGATGAAGCTCTTATTATATGTTAGGTACTATGTTAAGTGCTGGTAGTACAAAAAAAGAAACAGAAAGAAGGAAAGAAAGAAAGGAAGGAAGGAAGGAAGGAAGGAAAGAAGGAAGGAAGGGAGGGAGGAAGAGAGAAAGAGAGAAAGAAAGGAAATAAGGAAGGAAGGAAGGAAATAAGGAAGGAAGAAAGGAAATAAGGAAGGAAGGAAAGAAGAGAAAAGAAAGACAATCCTTGTTCTCAAGAAGATTTTTCCACTTGTAACCCCTTTTCACCAAAGAAATTTTTATGCAAACCCTGGTATATGTGTGTGTGTGTGTGTGTGTGTGTGTGTGTGTGTGTCTGTGTGTCTGTGTGTGTGTCTGTGCATGTGTATAGGTATATGCTTATATAGCTATATGTAGGTATAGGTATATATATTCACACACATACATGTATATATAGGTATATATTAATATATAGGTATATATGCCTATATATATCCATACATATACATATACACACATATAATATATAGGTACACTAATCAAACATTTACTGATAATAAATCATAAAGAAATTTATTTTAAACCAATTCTTTGGTACACATATAATTTACCATTTATTACAAATGAAAGCAAATTTGCATCCCAATGAGATGGACGTACTTCTTTATTTTTACATAAATAAATAAATCTTGGTGGGATATTTGATACTGCAGGACATAGATCATTTTCCACATTTTTCAGACTTGATTGATATTTTGATTCTAGAAATGTCAATGTTGAGTACACCACTTCGCAGAAGTACATAGTACAAAATGGCAGAAGTATGTTCTGGGCCATTTCAGAAATTGTTAGAAATTCTGCCCTAATTTCAAGCCAAAATTCATTTAGTGAATGTTTTCAAGAAAGCTTAAGTTTTAAACCTGTCTCACTTGATAACTCGACAAATTCTTCTTGAATTGTTAATGGCAGATGACAGATGCTTTTGATTTTAATTGAGTATGCTTTATAAACTCAACTTAGTTTTTTAGAATAAAAATTTGAAGAGAATTATTCTGAAACTGTGTCTGCAGGTACTTCAGATGATCAATTATAACTCTTACAATTAAATCTTTGGGAAGGTTATTTTCAATAATTAAATCATTTGTAACTGCAAACATTTCTAAAGAACCATTTTCCCCACTATTCTTCCATATGTTAACTTTTTAAGTAAAACTTTCAATTTCATCTTTTAACATAAATTTGTTACAATTTTTTCCTTGAAATGAGATGTTTAAGTCATTTGAGTTTTTTGAAAAATATCCAACAAGTAATAGTTGTGAAAGCCATGATTCATTATGAAAAAATTTAAGACAATTAGATTTCTGCTCAGTCAAAAATATAACAGCTTTATCTTTCAGTTTAAATACTTTGTTTAAACTTTGTCCTCTTGAGAGCCACAGGATTTGACATATTTTCTTTTTCTGATCAGTTTAGGTGTACCACGACCTGGTAGCCAAGACTCTGCCACATTGTCATAAATATTTTTACCTCTTCCGTCTAAATTTAGCCAGTTATACATAACTGAAAAATATTTTTGTCCTAAAATATAAATAAATATTGCTAATATTTTCTCAAATAAATACTAGCTTTGGTTTATGAAATTACATTTGTTTGTGCTGAGGCAGGGGTCAAACATGAGTCTTCCTGACTCCAAGTCCTTTCCATTATTAGGCATCTCTATGTCTCACAGAGATATGGCTCCCTCATACACGGCCTTGGGAACTTTGGGTGATGACCCATTTCAAGGTCAAGAACTCATAACAGAGACAACTCCTGCCTGTGTCAGCAGATCCCTGGTTGGCAAATGGATAAGGCTTCTGTTTGTCTCTGTTGTCCTGTTGTGGAACAGTCTCCAGGCCAAGGAGGCTGGTGTCCATTGGGGCACAAATGGGCCTATGATCATCTTTCATATTCAGGGAGTTAGGGGAGAGAAGAAGGCTGGGTTCCTCTATTTGATTAACAAGTCTGAAAAAAGTTGATGGCAGAGGATGAAACATTAGTTAAAATCCTGATTGCTGGTCACGTGGAGTGGGGACTGAACTTATCTCAGTAGAACTGAGGCTCCTGACTGCCTCTCATGTCTCCTTCCTTCAACAAGAACTGGTCTGGGTTGTGCTGGAAGTTCTGAGATCAAATTTGACATTAGACACTTGTTAGCTATGTGACCTTGGGAAAGTCATTTAACCTCCATCTGCCTCAGTACCCTCAATAAGAAAAACAGTGGTACATACCTTATGGAGTTGTGGTGAAGATCAAATGAAATTACGTACATATATACATACATACATACAGGTATATCTATATTATTTATTTATCTTATATTTATCTATATATGTCTATCTGTCTATCTATCTATAAGTACTTTATAACACTGAGACAGGAGAAAGAGCTGTATTGTCTAGCTGGCCAGTTCCAGTTGGGTCCCCCATGGGACAGCTCCTGTTTCTGCTCACAGAGGTTGTTGTTTGTCCTTTGTTCTGGAAGAGGACCATGACATCAGGGAGGTGATGCCATGACATGCAAGTGAATTGTATTTAAGTGAGGGAGGGCTGTGTAAAGTCACAACCCTCACTTTCTCCTCCAGAGCCATCTGTTTCCAGTGACAAGACATAGATGAGGAGGACTGGAGACAGCCCTGGATGCAGTGGGAGATGTTGGCCTTTCTAAGCTAAGGTCTTTAACAGAGCTCAGTTTGACTGAGGCAACACCCATTCAGTGATTTAAGGCAAGGTAAGAAATGAGGTAAAAGATGGACTAGTTTGCCTTCATAAAGAATCTATCTGGGAGGAGAGGACCTTCTGAGTCTTTGGCTAGAACAAACAATTGCTATTCACACTCAGTCTCAGCCATCAAAAGCTAAACACTGATCAAGTGGGGCTTGGGTGGGATCTATTATTGACCAATCAGTGAAAGCCAGAGGGATTTGGGTGGAAGCCTCTAGCCAGGGCTCTGAGAAGAAATCATTTGGTTGGAAGAGAAAGAGAGCACCTTGGACTGAGGAGAATCTTGTGGACAGGAGCAGGGAATCTGACTTTTTACACTGGTACCCCAGCAGTGACTAGGGCAACAGCAGCTGGCAGCAAAGTCTGTGTAGAAAGAAAAGAACAAAATGGATATGCCAAGAAAAGGTAGAATAATGAAGTAATCCAGAAGCCCAGGAGAAAATATCTCACAAACTCCATCTAAAAAACGTCCATGAGTTTAGTATTAAGACTTTGACCATTTATGTTCTCTAAGCTGGAATTTTTTATCAACTGCAACTATGGTAAGTATTGATTTAAAAAAAACAATTAAATCTAGCTGATTAATTGACGTCAACTGATAATCAAAGAAGGAAGTGCAGCAGTAAGGAATAGCATTAGAAAGATGCCCTGCAAAACCTCAGGGATACCCATAGAACCCTGAGGTGGAGATGAGCTCTGGAACCATGCTCTGGAGACCCAGGATTTCAGTTCAAGGTGGGGTTGGAACAGTAAGCCCAAAACCTGTGCTCCATCTTCCCTGGTGAGGAGAATTCCATTCAGTGTGGGAACATTCACTGACTCCTCCTGAAGTTCCTATATCACATCTTCATGGGGACTAATGCATAAGATTTTGGCTCTGAAAGTCAGACTGGAATCATGGATGGTAATCTGGGGAAGGTGCTGTTAGCCCCCAAGTTCTTGGGTTTACCTGCCCAATTTAGCAACTGGTTAGTTGTTGATTGTGGTGAGGTAGGTACAATCCTTTCCTACAGTGCTTGCTCCCTCAATGATAGCTGCCTGACCTGGGTTGGAAGTCAGACTGATGGTGCAGGGTGTGTGGCCACTCCCAAGGATCTTGGATTTACCTGCCAATGAGAGACCATAACACTCCCCACTCCCCACCACCACTCTATTCTGAGTGATATGATGAATGCTTCTCCTGTGTTAGGGAGAGAATCCCGTTATCAGGGAGCTGAGAGGAGCACTTTCCCAAAAGATAGTTGTATGCATATGTATCTCTTTCATGTAGCATTCTTGATTTACTTTCCTACTCTGATTTCAGTCTGTGCCTTGTGTTGACCATTTAAGGTCAGATTGTTTTGATTTTTCAGATAATTCACTAGATGGGTTTTGGGTCATGCTCAACAAACCTGCTTGAACCTGCTGACTGAAAATAGCACCCCAAGCCCAGGAAGCAGTAAGGGCAACCAGAGTCATCTGGGGAACAGGAACTGACAAACCCTGCTGTGTGAATTTTGCCATTGCAACATCAGATTTCTGCCTCATAACAAGCTTGCTCGCCTCTCAAACCTCCAGTTTTTTTTTCTTTTTTAAATAATCAATTGATTTATTTTTAGTTTTCAACATTCAGTTCTGTAAGATGTTGAGTTCCAAATTTTCTCACCCTTCCTCCTCCTCCCCTTACTCCAAGATTATGTGCAAGCTAGTTTAGGCTCTACGTATACATTATTATTAAACATATTTTCACAGTAGTCATGTTGTAAAGAAGAATTGGAACCAATGGGAGGAACCATTGAAGAAGAAACAAAAAACGAGAGCAAATAACATGCTTTGATCTGCATTCAGACTCCATGGATGTGGACAGCATTTTCCATCATGAGTCTTTTGGGGTTTTCTTTGATCCTTGCATTGCTGAGAAGAGCTAAGTCTATGAAAGTTAGTCCTCACACCCTGTTGCTGTTACAGTGCACAATCTTCTCCCGGTTCTGTTCACTTCACTCAGTATCAGTTCATGTAAGTCTTTCCAGGTTTTTCTGAAATCTACCTGGTTATCATTTCTTATGGAACAAAAGTGTTCCATCACATTCATATACCACAGCTTGTTCAGCCATTCCCCAATTGATGGACATCCCCTCAATTTCTAATTCTTGGCCCCCACAAAGAGAACTGCTAGAAATATTTTTGTACATGTGGATCCTTTTCCCATTTTAATGATCTCTTTGGGATAAAGACCTAGTTATAGCCTTTGGGTGTAATAGATTTTTTCCCTTAAGAACCAGTATGTAGACATGCTTGCCCTATGCTATAAATATACAATTTATTTTTTCAAAGATTTTTAATAATTAATTTATCTGTCTCTCTCACTTCCCTCCCTGCACCCAGTGAGCAAATTAGACTCTCTCTCTCTCTCTCTCTCTCTCTCACTCTGTGTATGTGTGTGTGTGTGTGTGTGTGTGTGTGTGTGTGCGTGCGTGTCTCTCTGAAAAATAAAGCTTTTAAAATATAGTTGCATAGTCTGGCAAAGCAAATTCCCAGATTGGTAATGGCTGAGAAAGTATGTCTCTTCCTGCACATTAAGTTTATCATATCTCTGTCAGGAGGCATTCTTCTCCATTCCTTTGCACTTGTGGTTTGTTATTGTATTGACCTCCATTCTGAAGTCTTTCAAAAATTGTCTTCCTTTGTGATGTGGTTATCATTGCATAAAGTCTTCTAGCACTGCCCTGCATCAACTCATGGAGGGGTGGCCTGTTTCCTCTGAAAATGCCCAGTTCATCCTTTCTTGTGGCACAATAATATCCCATTGCATTCATCTGCCACAATTTGTTAAGCCATTTGCCAATGGGATGACATCTCCTTGGTTTCCAATTCCTGATTACCATGAAAAGAGCTGCTATAAATATTTTTGTACACATGGATCCTTTTCCTCTTTCTTTGAATTCATTGGACATAGGTCTGCTAGAGGCACAGCTGGATCAAAGGATAAACAATATTTGGTTACTTTCTGAAATAATTGCAAATCGCTTTTCAGAATGTTTGGACCCAAATTACTGTTCCACCAATAGCACTCCAGCCTTGCTTTCATTGCATCTTGGACCCTATTTCTCCCTCTTTAAATGTTCTCTGCCATGTCCCTGGCTCTCTACTTCCCCCACACATTTTCTGCTTCCTTTTATCTGATGTCTTCCCTCATTAGAATGTAAGCTCATTGAAGGCAGGGATTGCATTTTTTTCTGCCTGTATTTGCATTCTCAGTGCTTTGCTCAGTATCTGAGACATAGGATGTGATTTATAAATGCTTGTTGACTTGACTTGTTGACTAATATACCTGTTTCCCTGTATCTCCTTCAAAGTTTCTCATCATCCTCTTTTGCTATCTTTGCCAATCTGATAAATGCTAAGAGGAACCTCAGAGTTGCCTTAACTTGCATTTTGCTAAGGATTAGAGACTTAGAACACTTTTTCTTATGGTTATTGAAAGTTTGAAGTGCTTCCATTAAAAGCTTCCTTTTCACATCCTTGACCATTGGTCTATTTGGGACTGGTTTTTAAGTTCATAATTTTCAGTCAGTTCCATATATATTTCGGACATGAGACCTTAATCAAGGAAAATTCATGAAAGTATTTCCCCACTTACCTATTTCCTTTTTATAAGGGCAAGCAAAGTGGAACTTTTTATTTTCTTTTGTTTTGGAATGCTTCTCAGCACTAAGGCAATCAAGTGCCTTAGATTAAGTCTTTCCTTTGTAGCAAGGTCCACTTCCTTTTGCTAGTTAGGTCATGAAGGTGCAAAGCCCTTGAGAGGTGTGAAGTACTCAGAACCTGGAAAACAGTGTGTGTGTGTGTGTGTGTGTGTGTGTGTGTGTGTATGTATATTATATATATACACACACACACATATATACATATATATCTACACACATACATACACATACATACATGTAAACACATACATACACATGCATATATATACATATGAATACATACATATATATGTGTGTGTGTATACTCAGAGGATAGCCATTGAACTCAGAATTGAGAATCAAGAACTCTCAGAACTGTGGGAGGAGAGGTTTTGTTTGGGGCTCACTCATTGGAAGGGTATTGGTGTGAAGACTCTGGGTAGCCATTAAAGAGTCCCCTGGTTTTGAAAACCCAGATGTTGGTGCTTCTCTCTCTAGTAACTATGTATGTATAGCTTTGGTCAGACAGCTAGAAGCCTGTCTGTTGATTTATGTTATTTGATCTGTTTATATTTTCTCTGTAATTCCTATATGTATTTGCTCTGAAGTTCAGGGTGCTGACTTTTTCCCTTGAACTAAGTGAATGATATATGTATGTTTAATTAAAGTGAGATTGTAAACCCCTTAACTTTGGTTGAAAGAAAAAACAATCTTTGTTCTCAAGAATGTTTTTCCACTTGTGACCCTTTTTCACCCAAGAAATTTTTATGCAATCCCTGGTCGATAAAAGAGATGTACAAATCAAACATTTACTGATAATAAATCATAAAGAAAGTTGTTTTAAAACAATTCTTTGGTATACATATAATTTTACCATTTGTTAAAAACAAAAGCAAATTTACATAATAATGAGATAGATGTACTTCTTTATTTTTACATAAAGAATTAAATCTTGGTGGAATATTTGATATCGCAGGATGTAGATCATCTTCGACATTTTTCAGACTTGATTGATATTTTGATTTTAGAATCGTCAATGTTGAGTACACCACTTCGCATAAGTACGTAGTACAAAATGGCAGAAGCATGTTTAGGGCCATTTCAGAAATTGTTAGAAATTCTGTCCTAATCTCAAGCCAAACTTCATTTAGTGAATGATTTTCAAGGAAGTTTAAGTTTTAAACCTGTCTCACATGATAACATGGCAAATTGTTCTTGACTTTTTAATGGCAGATGATGGACATTTTTAATTTTAATTGAGTGTGATTTATGAACCCAACTTAGTTTTTTAGAAATAAAATTTGAAGAGAAGTGTTCTGAAACTGTGTCTCCAGGCACTTCAGATGATCAATTGTAACTCTTACACTTAAATCTTTGCAAAGGGTATTTTCAATAATTAAATCATCTGTAGGTGCAAACATATCTAAAGAACCATTTCCCACCCTATTCTTCCATATGTTAACTTTTTTAGTAAAACTTTCAATTTCATCTTTCAACATAAATATGTTACAATTTTTTTCTTGAAGTGAGATGTTTAAATCATTGCTTTTTTCCAAAAGTATCCACCAAATAATTGTTATGAAAGCCATAATTAATTATGAAAAAAATTAATAGATTTCTGCTCAGTCAAAAATATAACAATTTCATCTTTCCATTTCAATAATCTGTGTAAACTTTGTCCTCTTGAGAGCCACATGATTTGACATAGTTTCTTTTTCTTTTCAGTTTAGGTGTCCTACAACCTGGTAGTAAAGACTCTTCCACATAGTCGTAAGTATTTTTACCTCTTTTGTCTAAATTTAGCTACTTATACATAACCAAAAAATATTTTTGTCCTAAAGTATAAATAAATATTGCTAATAATTTCTCAAATAAAAACTAGCTTTAGTTTATGAAATTACATTTGTTTGTGCTTAATTTTAAGAAAAAGTTGATGCTCACACTTACACATACAGTGGTGATAGGGGAGAAGTATTACTAAAGGACTTTTGTCTTTATTGATTTGCTGCAATTAAACACTTATGTTTCTGTAAAAGAAGCTGATAATAATTTTTAAAATCAAACATTCCAACACAATCCAATTCAAAGATAAAATAATTTGATACATGCTGAGGAATGAGGGTAGGAAAATACCGAAAGATTTTATTTTCTATAATTAAACTATTAGGTTTCTGTAAGAGCAGAAAACTTTGTATGTACAGTAAAAACACTGCAATTCGTAACATACAATAGTCTCAAATCTAATCTGAGGTGTTTCTGGCAGCTTTCATTGGTGTTGAGTGGTGTGACAACACGGGCAGTGCAAAGTGTGTTTGTGTGCTCAGAACCAAGGCTGCACTGAAGTCACGAGATGCAACGTGGGCAAGCGCTGCCAGAAGCACCTTGGATTCATTACGCCTTTGATGTTGAATTAATCTGTGGTAGTTGTGCCTGAAGGTGCAGAAACCTGTTACTGTTGCCTAATTTTGCCAGATCCCCACATAAAGTGTCGCAACCCACAGTTTAAGAAAGAAGATGAACATAAAAGCAAGCTGAAAGCGGAGGGAGGGAAGCTGAAGGTACTGGCTATGTGTGGTGGGGGGAGGGGTGGGAGCAGAATTCTGGAGAGGAGGAAAAGCGTGGCTGGGCTGGGCATTTTCCTTCTGTGTTGTCAATAACCCACCCACAGTCCCACAGAGAGTTTCCTTCAGACTCTTCCTGAACTCAGTTTGGTCCTTAGAATAAAATTCCCCCACCCCCCACATCCTCACCCTTCTCCCCATCTGAATCTCTACCCGCTCCCACTCCTATTTTGAATTGCTAATTAATTTATGGAATTATGAAAGGGGCAAGACATATCCAGCTCTTTCTGTGTTGTTGTTCAGTTATCTAGTAATGACTGACTCTTGGTGACCTGGTTCATGGTACCTTCAAGAATGAAGGACAAACAATGACAAGTGTTTTCTTGGCAAAGATACTGGAGTTCTTTGCCATTTCCTTCCCCAGCTCATTTTACAAGTGAGGAACTGAGACAAACAGGGTTCTGTGACTTGCCCAGGGTCTCACAGCTGGTAATCGTCAGAGGCTAGAGTTTAATACAGATCTTCCTGACTCCAAACCAAGCTCTCTATCCACTGAGCGACTCAACTGCTCCAGAAAGACCATGATAGCAGCGAGAAATTTGCACACTGAGAAATCAGCCCCCAAAGAGACTGAAATGACACTTTCATAAGACACAGAGAGTACAGGAGTGAACAGAGACAAGCAGGAAAAGAGGACAAAAGCAGCTGAGGAGGTTGAGGATGGGGATCTGATGGTGAGGGAAAGAAGGCAGGAGGGGGAAAGGCAGAGGATATCACTCACATAACCTTGGATTAGAGTTAGGAGCACTTGGCTACATTGACCCAGTGGAGACAGAAGAGGACTGGGGATGGGGATGGAGCAAAGTTTGGGGTTTCAGTTTTATAGGTTTTTGAGGGGAGGGATAAAGTAACTCTTATTTCTGTCACCTCAGGGTTCCATCTATCCAAATCGTATCCAAGTCATCTCTAAAGTTAACTCTGAAGTTAACCTGTCCACATCATATCAAAGTTATCAGTAATATTGAGTGTGCTGCTGATCTTACTGCCAATGCCTGCAACTTGTCTGAGGTTTCTCTACCTTGGGACCAAAAGGTCCTGGCAGCAGCACCCAGATGGCTTCCTCTGATTTATCATATACTTTCAGGATGTGAATTTTGGTTAATATAAGATTCGGTTTGCAAAGTGTGCCCTTTTGATCTTTGAACCGTATATACGTGACAAAGGCTCCCCTTGCAGTCTTACTTCTTGCCATTGCCCCTCTCTACTGGCAACTTATAAACTCACTGTCCTAACTAGAAAGTAGGAGTGCCTGGTCAGGGGGACCAGCATGAGATTCACTTTTAACACACACTCCCATCTCCATCCGACCTTTATTCTCAAAACTCCTCCCTATCTTCCTCCCTTGGAGTACTATTATCTTCCTTCTATGCTAGACTAATTTTTCTCTAAATGGTGCTGAACCAATCCTAGAGACTTAATTGACTCAAGGGGACAATTAAATATATTAGAAGGAAACTAGCTACTCCCACCCCGCTACTTGCAGCTGCTCAGCTTTGCTTCAGGCTTTCTGCAGTTCAGATTTTCTCCAGGAGATGGAGCCTCGATACCTTGTGTAAGGCTACATTCTCTGCTAGGCAGGCAGGAGAAACCCTTCTGAATGGCCAAAGACTCTCTTCCCCAAGGGAACTTTACACTCCTCCCATATCCTAGAAGCAACCTCCCTGCCATAAATGCCACTCTACTTTATGCCCTCTGTAGCTGACACACCGAAAAGACTGTCGCCCCCAGTTTGAATGTGATCTTCAGAATAGCATCAGTCTTGGCACATGAGAATTGCTTAGTAGATGATTTTCCATTCAGTCATCCATCCATTCAGCCAGCCAGCCAGTCAACCAACCACAGACCACAGACAAAAAGACAGGACTCAGGTCAGAAATAGCCTTCCATGGTCAAAGTGGCTTCTGTGTGATATTGCTTCAGCTAGGGCTCACATCCAAGCTTGCTGCTAATGGTGCCTGTCTATCCTGGGCACAGAGCATCCTTTTGGAGCTTGCCACCAGCCTTGACTGTCCAGCCTGGGTATAGAAGATTGGCTCAGCCCTCTGTCCACCCAGGGCATACTCTCTTATCCCACTCTGGGATGTTTTCTTGTTCTGGGCTTGGTCCCTTGGAGTAACTTATCACATCATAGCCTCTGTGAGAAATATCACTGGGTCCCTCATACACAAGGATGGCATCATTGGATTTTAGATCTAGAACAAGAAAGGGTCATATGGAAGGGACCTTACAGGTCATCTAGCCCAAACCTCTGCATTTGGCTGATGAGGAAACAAGCCTGAGAAAGGGGGATTTGTGCAAGGTCATACAGCTAACAAGTGACTGAACTGAAAGCAGAAGTCAAGTCTTCTGACTCTAAATGGACAGACCTATCCATCATATGCTCCCCATGTCCATACTTCCCCACATTTGGCTTTGAAACTTTTCAGGCTCAGCCCACTAGCTCCAAGGCCAAGACATCTGAGTTCCAAGTTTCACTGACTTAGAGCTTGAAGAGCCTTAGCACATTCAGGGCTGCCTAAGTTTATGGATGAGGAAATTGAGGTTTTGAGAGTGGAAGCATTTGCCTAAAGTCAAATTCAAGCAGTGAGTGACAGAGGGAGGATTTGGGGAGGAGTAGGTCCTTTGATTTCAAATCCCTGATACCACCCTGCCTTCCCAAATAAAATCATCCTAGAAATAAAAGCAGTTAACATTCATATAGTGTGTGAGTCAGCTAGCACTTATTTAGTGCCTACTATGTGCCAGGTATTATGCTAAGCACACAGTAGGAACACAAGGAAAGGCAAAAACAAAAAACAAAAAAAAAACAGTCATGTCTCTCAAGGAAGTCACAATCTAATGAGAGATACAACACGCAAATGCCCATGTACAAACAAGATATGTAGAGGAGAAATGGGGGATAGGCTCAGAGGGAATGCTCCAAGACAAATTTACAAAGAACTCTCGATATATAATCACATCAGATTCTCACAAATGTCCAGTGAAATGGGTGCTTTTATTATCTCAATTTATAAATAAGGAAACTGAAGGTGCCAGAGGTTAAGTGGCTTGCACTGAGGCACACATCTAAGGAGCTCCTGAGGCAGGGATCAAACACAACTCTTCCTGACTCCAAGTCCAACAGCCTTTCCATTCTTAGGCATTTCTAAATCCCCCAGAGGGAAGGCTCCCTCATACCTGGCCTTGGGAATTTTTGGTAATGAGCCACTTCAAGGTCAAGAACTCTAACTCATGAAAGGGATGCCTCCTGCCCGTGTCAGCAGATCCCTGGTTTACAAATGGACAAGGTTTCTATTCACCTCTGTTGTCCTGTGGTGGAACAATCTCCAGGCCATCGAGGCTGGTGTCCATTGGAGCACAAATGGGCCAATGATACCTTCCCTGCCCCCTTAAGGTATTCATGGAGTTAGGGGAGAGAATGCACAGAAATACGAGCCAATTCAGTCTTCCTCTATCTGCTTCCATCGGAGTAAGACTCTTGGAGGGAGGACGCTTGGTTCCCGTATTTTGTTACCAAGTCTGAAAAGGTTGATGGCGAAGGATGAACCATGGGTTAAAAAACCAGGAGGCTTCCAATGGCTAGCAGGTAGAGTGGGGACTGAACTTACCTTGACAGAACCAAGTCTCCTGGCCTGCCTTTCATGTCTCCTTCCTTCAACAAGAACTGGTCTGGGTGAGGTGGGGGTGGGGCACAGCCCAGATGGTGGCTGGAAAGCAGTGATTTGTCTAAAGCTCTCCCCTAGGACCCTCCAAACACCTATAAAAATGGCTCTGAAGAAATTCTAGAACTACAGAACCCACAAAATAGCAGAGGGAAGCAGGGCTGTAGCCCAGGACAGCCTGGATGATCGCTGGATGAGGTCTATTGCACCATGCTGGGAGCAGAGCAGAGCCCAGTCTGGGCCATGATTGGACCAACCAGACCCGGGGCCTGGTGGAACAGGCCCTAGCACCCTGAAACAGTGAGCTGTGGCAGTTACTGGACTTCTCAACCAACAAACACCAAAGACAACAGAGAAGTTTAGTGGGAAAAAAACTGCAGGGACAGAGTGAAAGGAGTTCACGGACGGCCACCACCCCAGGGGTGGTGGAGGTGGTGCAGCTCTGAGGCTGCTTACAGAGCTACAGCTGCAGTTGCTTCTGGTCCCGGGCCCACCTGGTGGGAGAATTAAGTGTCAGATCACAGTGGGAGTGCAGAGCCTGCTTATATCTGAGTCCCAGTCTGGGTTGGTGGTTCTTAGGGGAGAAGGAGCACTGGTGCAGCAGAAGTGCTGTGTAGAAATAGCTCTGAAAACAACAGTGCAGCCCCTCAAGCTTGGGACAAAGTATTCTCTACTCTACAAGCAGTCATACCCAATGAAAAGATCAAGAGTCAAGTAGTTGGCTGGGAACATGGCCAGGCAGCAAAAATGGACTCAGATTCACTCTCAGACTTTGGAATCTTTCTTTGGCGACAAAGAAGACCAAAATATATAGCCAGAAGAAGTCAACAAAATCAAAGAGCCTACATCAAAAGTCTCCAAGTAAAACATGAACTGGTCCCAGGCCATGAAGGAGCTCAAAAAGGATTTGGAAAAGCAAGTTAGAGAAGTAGAGGAAAAATTGGGAAGAGAAATGAGAGTGATGCAAGAAAACCATGAAAAACAAGTCAATGACTTGCTAAAGAAGACCCAAAAATTACTGAAGAAAATAACACCTTAAAAAATAGACTAACTCAAATGGCAAAAGAGCTCCAAAAAGCCAATGAGGAGAAGAATGCCTTGAAAGGCAAAATTAGTCATGGAAAAGGAGATCCAAAAGACCACTGAAGAAAATGCCACCTTAAAAATTAGATTGGAGCAAGTGGAAGCTAGTGACTTTCTGAGAAATCAAGATATTATAAAACAGAACCAAAGGAATGAAACAGTGGAAGACAATGTGAAATATCTCATTGGAAAAACCACTCACCTGGAAAATCGATTCAGGAGAGATAATTTAAAAATTATTGGACTACCTGAAAGCCATGATGAAAAAAAGGGCCTAGATATCATCTTTCAAGGAATTATCAAGGAGAACTGCCCTGATATTCTAGAGCCAGAGGGTAAAATAGAAATTGAAAGAATCCACTGATTGTCTCTTCAAGTAGATCCCAAAAAGAAAACTCCTAGGAATATTGTCACCAAATTCTAGAGCTCCCAGATCAAGGAGAAAATACTGCAAGCAGCCAGAAAGAAACAATTTGAATATTGTGGAAACACAATCGGGATAACACAAGATCTAGCAGCTTCTACATTAAGGGATCAAAGGGCTTGGAATATGATATTCCAGAGGTCAATGGAGCTAGGATTAAAACCAAGAATCACCTACCCAGCAAAACTGGGTATCATGCTCCAAGGCAAAATATGGATTTTCAATAAAATAGAGGACTTTCAAGCTTTCTCAGTGAAAAGACCAGAGCTAAATAGAAAATTTGACTTTCAAATACAAGAATCAAGAGAAGAATGAAAAGGTAAACGAGAAAGAGAAATCATAAGGGACTTACTAAGGTTGAACTGTTTTGTTTACATTCCTACATGGAAAGATAATGTGTATAATTCATGACACTTTTCTCAGTATTAGGGTAGTTGAAGGGAATATACATATATATAGACAAAGGGCATAGGGTGAGTTGAATATGAAGGGATGATATCTAAAAAAATAAAATCAAATTAAGGGATAAGAGAAGAATATTTTGAGAGGGGAAGAAAGGGAGAGATAGAATGAGGTAAATTATCTTGCATAATAGTAGCAAGAAAAAGCAGTTCTGTTGGAAGGGAAGAGGGGGCAGGTGAGGGGGAATTAGTGAATCTTGCTCTCATCGGATTTGACCTGAGGAGGGAATACCATACACAGTCAATTGGGTATCTTACCCCACAGGAAAGAAGGAGGAAGGGGATAAAAAAGGGGGGATGATAGAAGGGAGGGCAGATGGGGGGAGGAGGTAATCAAAAGCAAACACTTTTGAAAAGGGACAGTGTCAAGGGAGAAATTTGAATAAAGGAAGATAGGATAGGAAGAAGCAAAATATAGTTAGTCTTTCACAACATGAGCATTGTGGGAGTGTTTTACATAATGATACCTGTGTGATCTATGTTGAATTGCTTGCCTTCTTAGGGAGGGTAGGTGGTGAGGGAAGAGGGGAGAGAATGTGGAACTCAAAGTTTTAAAAGCAGATGTTCAAAAAAAAAAGTTTTTGCATGCAACTAGGAAATAAGATATACAGGCAATGGGGCATAGAAATCTATCTTGCCCTACCAGAAAGTAAGGGAAAAGGGGATGGGGGGAGTGGGGTGACAGAAGGGAGGGCTGACCAGGCAATGGGGCAATCAGAATATATGCCATCTTGGAGTGGGGGGGGAGGGTAGAAATGGGGAGAAAATTTGTAATTCAAACTCTTGTGGAAATCAATGCTGAAAACTAAAAATGTTAAATAAATAAATAATAATTAAAAGAAAAGAACTGGTCTGGTTGTGTTGGACTGGGAGTCAGGAAGTTCTGAGTTCAAATTTTGTATCAGACACTTATTAGCTGTGTGACCCTGGGTAAGTCATTTAATTTCCATCTGCCTCAGTATCCTCAGTAGGAAAAACAGTGGTATCTACCTCATGGAGTTATGGTGAAGATCAAATGAAATTTTATATATATAGATATAGATATAGAGATAGAGATAGATATAGATATAGATATATAGATATAGATATAGATATAGATATAGATGTACACACACATATAGGTATACCTATATACCTAAATTATTTATCAATCTATGTTATATTTATCTTTGTATCTCCATCTATTTATCTATCCATCTGTCTATAAAATCTTTATAACCTTGAGGCATGAAAAAGAGCTGTGTTGCCTAAATGGCCAGCTCCTTTTTCTACTCAAAGAGATCATTGTTTGTCCTTCTTTCTGGAACAGGACCATGACATCAGGGAAGTGATGTTATGATATGCAAGTGAATTGGATTTTAGTGAAGGAAGGCTGTGCAAAGTCACCAGCCTCATTTTCTTCTCCAGAGATATCTGAGTCCAGTGGCCTGATATTCACCAGGACAACTGGAAATGGTCCTGGATGCAGTGGGAGACCTTGGCCTTTCTAAGCTAAGGTCTTCAACAGGTCTCAGTTTGACTGAATGTAACAACAATGTTGCTAGCAGCTTCTGTGGAGGTGAAAGACCAACAAGACTAACAACAAGAACACACAGAAAGGCTGCTATCACAGGTTCTTTGATCTTCTTTTCTAATGAAAGCAACTTTAAGGGGTTTATAATCTCACTTTAATTAAACACACATGTATCATTCACTTAGTTCAGAGGAAAAAAGTACTTCAGAGCAAATGCAAACAGAAACTACATAAACAGAGCAAAATAACACAAATCAGCAGACAGGCTTCTATCTGTCTATAAGAATACATACATAGTTACCATAGAGAGAAGCACCAACATCTGAGTTTTCAAAGCAGGGGGACTCCTATGGCTACCCGGAGTTTCATCTGGACAAGTCACCTACACTCTTCCAATGAATGCACCCCCCAAAAGCAAAACACCCACCTCAGAGCTCATATACCCTGTTCAGGGCCCTGGGGGCTCAGCGTTTACTTATCAAAAGGGATGTGGGAAAGATCTTCAATCACTAGCACCACACCATATACATTGTTTCTGATCAATGACTCTTTATTCAAAGGCAAGACTCAAAGACACCCAATTGCCTCAGTGCTGAGAAGCACTCCAAAACAAAAGACAACAAAAGGTCCCACTTTACCTGCCTGATTCAAACAAAGGCAAGACGAATTAAATGCACTTGTTTGCCTTAGCATAACATTAAAAAAAAAAAAAAAAACAAAAAAAGTCCCATCCTTCTTACCATTGCACTGAGGCAACACCCATTCAGTGATTTTAGGCTAGGTAAGAAATGAGGCAAAAGATAGTCTAGTTTGCCTTCACAAAAGAATCAGTCAGGGAGCAGAAGACCCTCAGAGTTTCTGGCCAGAATAGAAACAGTTGCTATTTACACTCACTCTAGGCCATCAAAACCAAAACAATGATAAGTGAGGCTTGGCTTTGACCCATTATTGATCAATCAGTGAAAGCCAGAGGGATATGGGTGGAAGCCTCTAGCCAGGGCTCTGAGAAGAAATCATTTGGTGGGAGGAGGAAGAGAGCACCTTGGCCTGAGGAGAACCTTGTGGACATGAAATGAGCATGGGATCTGCCTTTTTCCACTGGCAGTGACTGTAGCAGCAGCAGCTGGCAGCAATGTCTGTATAGAAAGTCAAAAACAAAATGGATATACCAAGAAAGGGTAGATTCAGGAAAGTAACCAGGAGCCCAGGAGTAAAGCTCTACTTTACCTTGGGGGAAGATCTCAAGGACTCCAGCTAAACAATGTCTAGAAATTTAGTGTTAAACCTTTACCATATATGTTCTCTGAGCTGGAACCTACTTTTTCCTGGACTTCTGTCTGTGCTTGCGGGAGAGTAGGTCTCAGAATTTTTTTGGTGGGGGGGGGGGCAGGGGAAGAAAATTGTATCAACTATGCAACTATGGTAAATATTCATTTAAAAAAAACTAATTAAGTCTAGCTGAATTGATATCAACTGATAATCAAAAAAGGAAATATAGCAGTAAGCAATAACATTAGACAGATGCCCAGCAATACCTCAGGAAAACCTATAAATCCTGAGGTGGAGATGAGCAGCCATGCTCTGGGGAGCCAGCCTTCCAGTTCAAAGTAGAGTTGGAACAGTGAGCCTGGAAGCTGTGCTCCATCTTCCCTGGTGAAGAGAATTCAATTGAATTGGGGGAACATTCACTGACTTCTCCTGAAGGAAATCAGGCTAGTCTCCATAACCCACCATAGCAAAATCTTTTATCTGACCTTTGACACCAATGTAAATAGCTGGATAAAATAAGACAGTTGCTAAACTCGTCCTGTATATGCTCATTTCAACAGCTCCAGGGGAGACAAAACTAGTCTGTTGTAGATCTGAGCAAATTCTTCCTGATGTGGACAATTCATCCCTGAAAAACCCCACAGGGATTTAAATTTGTTGTTGGGCTGTCATGTCTGACTCTTTTGCGACCCCACTTCGGGGTTTTCTTGGCAAAAAATATTGGAGTGGTTTATCATTTCTTTCTCCACATCATTTTACAGATGAGGAAACTGAGGTAAACAGGGTTAAATGACTTGCCCAGGGTCACACAGCAAATAGGTGTTTGAGGCTGGATTTGAACTTAGGAAGAGATTTAAATTAGGTTCTCTTAAGTCTGGCTAATTGGCTCCATGAGGTTCAATGAGGAAAAGTCTGTTTCAATGCCAGCTTCTCATGGAAATTTATCTGAGTCCAAGGCACTATCCTGTTAAAGCAAATAAACCAAGTCACTCAGCATTTTGTAATGTTCAATCTATTCAAAATAATATTTGCATTAGGTGTAGAAAACATGATAAAATATTGGATCTTACGGATCTGATTCCTAAGCATAATACTAGATGATAGTCCATTTGTGCCAACAAGGAGGAATAATAACAAAGGACCCTGAACTGAGGAGCCTTAAGTTTGCAAGGAACTTTCCATCCATTATCTCATTAATGAAGTGAACATGAAGGTGTTATAACCTCGTATTACTGCTGAGAAAACTCATGTTCAGGGCAGCTGTATGATTCCTCCCAAGTCACACAGCTAGTAAGCCCTGGAGACTTGAACTTGTGACTTTCTGACTCCAAGTCCAATGTTCTTTCCCCTAAACCATGTTCTTTTTTAGGGCAAAGGAAAAAGTTCCTGTTTTTAGCAAATGAAACCAATGCATCCCCCACAGCATCCTGTCTCAACATTGATCCTCCTCCTTCCTTCACATCAGCCCCCACACCCAGCTTATTCTCTCTCAGAAAGATACAGCAACAGGCACAGCTCCATGAGACAGTGAAAGACCAATGATTGCCTTTCCCTCCTCCCTCAATAAGAACCTCCATATTCTCAGCCCTAAACACTCATCCCCAAGGGCTTAGGAGCTGGTTACTTTAGACCTTATCCAGACAGAATCAGGAGACCAGAGGTTCTCAGGATCAGAGTTCTGGAAGTGGGAGAGACCTCAGAGGCCATCTTGTCCAGTCCCATCATTCTACAGATGAGAAAACTGGGGCTTAGGGAAGTTGTGACTTGCCCACAGATTTAACTAAAGGTTTTCTGGCTGCAGTGCCAATCCTTGGAGCACTAGAGCTCAA
Organism: Trichosurus vulpecula; assembly: GCF_011100635.1. Classification (NCBI taxonomy): domain Eukaryota; kingdom Metazoa; phylum Chordata; class Mammalia; order Diprotodontia; family Phalangeridae; genus Trichosurus; species Trichosurus vulpecula. The sequence continues at coordinate 43,035,593 of NC_050574.1, forward strand.
AGTACCTTTAGGACCTAAAACATAGAAAGAGATGGAAGAGAGCTTAGAGGTTAACTAATCCAATCTCCTCATTTTATAGATGGGGAAACAGATGCAGAAAAGGGAAATGATTTGTCCAATGTCACACAGAAATGTAAACATTTTCTGCCCCAAATCAGAAATGTACTTCTTTATTAAGATAGCTAAATTAATAACAAATGAACAATAATAACACAAATGATATCCATCCAAACAGAACAAGTTGTCTAAGAGGACAAATACTATTGGCTACCTTTATTCCGATTTCTTGACTTACTATTTCTTGCTTAAAGTCATCCCGTTATGCATATATGTATCTGTGTATACATGCATGTGTGTGTCTGCCTCTGTGTCTATGTGTCTGTGTGTATATAAATATATGTACATACACAGGCACAGACACACACACACACACAAACACACGCACGCACGCGCACGCACACACACACACAATGTATATATGCCATATCAAAGAAGAATTCTTTCAATCTACTCTTTATACTCCAAATCAAAATCCTGGTCCAAGGTGTGTTAACTATTCCAAGCTTCAATACTGTAGTACAGTTTGGTACCCAGTACGAGGGAGGTAACAATGTAACTGTATTTTGCCTTGGTCCTGCCACATATGAAATATGCTTCCTTCTGAGTATCCTGTTTTAGGAAGGAGGGTGGTACCATGGACAGATCCAAGAGGCAGGTAACTTTAGGGATGCCCTTCAGATCGTGTCCTATGGGGATTAATTGAAAGTCCTCAACAGGACAGGTCAACAAACAAGTCATGTCTTTTGAGGATTAGTTGAATATCAAATCAATAAGCAAAGCATGTCCTTATAGTTGAAAGTTAAACCAACAAATCAAGAAGAAAATTATACCCCGTGAGGATTAGTTGAAAGAAGATGCTTAACCTGGAAAAGAGGAGATTCGTGGCAGTGTTGTTGACAGAGAGAGGGCACGATGGATGATTTTGAGTGTTTGATCTTGTCCTACGGAGAAGGGGGCAGGAATCTCCCACCAACTTTGGATCTCCACTGTCCCTTTTCTTGTGGTGGTGACGGTATTTGAGCCACCATGATTTTTGTTAATGATGTTCTGGTAGTTATGGGACCTTTCCATCTTGTCTTTGACCTCCTTGGGATTGATTCAATCTCAGTGAAAACAATTATCAGCTCATTGATGCAGGTTAGGGAGTGTTCTCCAAGTTTCAGTTACAAATCATGCAATGACTTATGAAGGGACTCCTCTGTGGCAGGCATTATGCAGGATGCTGCTGATTTAGAGACAACAAGGGACATTTGCCTGACCTCTGGGAGCTTACTGTCAACTCAAGACAATTTGAGGATAAGCTTGTGCATAGCCTAGTAAAAACCTCTTCTGAGCTCACTCTTCCAGCTCTCACTCATCATGCTGACAGTTTAGGGTGGGTGGGGAGAAGAGGAACACTCCACCTATCCTCTCCCTCTGGTGCCCCTACTACCCTCTTATATAGGTACCAAAGTAGGCCTACTCAAGGCCCTCCCAGTCTTGGAGTCTTCCAGCCCTGGGCAGCCCTCTTAGTGTACCAGCTCAGTCTTGCCTCTGATTTTTTCACTCAGTGCCATGGTGCCTCCCTTTTGAGCAACATCTGTCTTCATCCAATGATTAAATGTCCTAGAATGCCTTCACAGTGACTAAAGCCTTGCCCATACATTAAGGGGAGTTTAGAGGAAAATCCCTTAAAACCTGCTTTGCTCTGGTATTGTTTGATTGATTCACTTCTAGGGTCTGGGCCTCCTATGATTAATAAGTGTGTGAGGTAAATAAAACGTGAAGACTTCACAGGGAAGATATGTATAAATATATATCTATATCTACACTAAGAAATGTTTAAAAATCAAGACATAGGAAAGTGAAAAAAAAATTCTGAGGCCATGAGAGTCTGATGGCTCAGCCTCTGGGAAAGTTTACCCTGAAACTTTTTGTTCTTTCTTCTGGTTCTGGTTTAAAGATTTGCTCAGTAAGAACAGGGTCATAATGACCTGTTTTTCTTCACTGTGAAAGAACAGAGAGGGTCTCCCCCTCGCCTTATCCTATTCTCCTTCTTTAGATTTATAGATGTCACCTCTGTTGTAATCATTAACTAAGGGAATGGGAATTGGAGTTTCTGTGCTTCAATTTCCCGGTTCTTTGTCTAGCTTTTGTGCTCAGATTGCAAGCCCACCTCACAGCCAATGGTGAGAAGGGTCAGAGGTGGGTGGGAATTCTCTTGTGTTAGGTGTAATTATGGGTGCCTTGCTTCTTGTAAAGCACCTCCCTTTCTGGATTCGTTCTAGCGGGGATGCCCAATTCTCAAGAATTGAATAAAATTTATTTCTGTTCCCACCCTGAGATGGCTCTTTATTAACTTTTAATTGGTGGGGGTCTTTCATCCCACACAATAAGTAAGAGGCTGGAACCCCACTCCTACACAAAATATACACATGTAAATATGGAGATTTGATGCCTGCTCAGATAAACCAAGATAGAGGCATCCATGTGGGAGATATCATCTCAGGTCATTTAGACACGCTGCAAAGTCGTGTTACATTCCCTATTTTTAGACACTCGAATACTGCACTGCTTGGTCCATATTTATACATAAAGGTGATATTATTTTGTACTATGTCTTGAAGTACAATGTAATTTCCTTTCTTCTTTCTCTTGACATGATTGTATTGGATTCAACTAGTAAAACTACACCAAGAGACAAGCATCCATGTGTGGTGAGAAGAACAGAGATTTGGTCATTCAATCCTCTTCTTTTCTATTTCTATTTGAAAGTATTATTACAGATTATGCTGGTGGGAATTCCCTACAGCAAAACCCATTTCATATATATATTTGTTTGTATGTATGTATATATATGTATATATAAATAATATGTATACACACATTTATATATGATTCCTATGGTTAAAAAATTATTTCTTTTTCCCTATCACTCTGCTTTTTTAAAAATTGGGGACATTTACATTTCTTACTATGATTTTTAAGTTTGTGTTTCCTCATCTATTCTATTTTTTTAAAAATTCAAGTAATTGAGTAAGCAAAATCAAGAAAGGAATAAAATTGTAAAGTGATTAAGTATGTACACATAAGGAAATCTGGGAAACAGTTGGGCGAAAGTATGAATGGAATATGTGGGAAAAAAACAAAGAAGGAAGGGGGAAAAGGTATTTATCTCCCATACTACAGATTACCTAGATATAAAAGACAAAAAAGATGGGATTCGTCAGTTGGACCACAAACCTGACATAGAGACTTCATACGGTAGTGATGAGGGATTTAATTATACACATATGCCAGATCTCTCTCACTCTCTCTCTCTCTGTGTCTCTATCTCACTTTCTGTCTCCCTCTATTTTTATCTCTGTCTCTGTCTCTGTCGATGTCTCTCCTCTAACTCATCTTTATTAAACACAAAGTGCTTGCGTTCTCAAGAAGAAATGAGAGGCAAGAGGGGGCGAGAGAATTTAGAACTCAGAACTCTAACAAATGACAGTCGAAGGTTTTTACATATAATTTGGAAATATCTAGCCAAATAAATAAAAATAATTTGTAAAAGGCCACAAAAAAGGATAGAGGCCCCACAAGACTGGAGAAGAGCAAACATGGTCTCAATTTTCAACAAGAGGGAGGAGAACAGTCTGCTCACCGAAGAACAATGAGCTTGACTTCAGTTCCCAGGGACATGGCAGAATGGATGATTAAAGAGATACTTGAGTAATGGTTAGATAGGAAAGTAGTGATGCCAGGTTAACTTCCCCAACCAAAGATCATACCAATGTCTCCTCATTTCCTTTTCTGGACACAATTACTAACCTAGTAGATGAATAGAATGATGCTGTGGATATACTCACCCCGGATTTTCGCACAACTTTGGAAGAGTTATTACACCCCGTGGAGAAAATGGACAACAAAACCATAGTTGCATTAGAATTGGCTGGGCGGCTTCACTCAGAGAGCAGCTGTTGATGGTTACATGTCATCAAGGCCAGAGCTCCCCAGGAGACCAGCCCAGGGATCTGTCCTGGGCTCTGTGCTGTGCAGCATTTTCACCAGTGACTTGGATGAAAGCAGACATGATTTGCGCATCAGATTTTGATATGACACAGAGCTCTCACAAATAATCAACACAGTGGATAAGGCAGGATGAAAAGGGATGTTAAGAGCCTGCAACACTGGGCTTTATCTAATAATCTATCATTTTACAGGGGCTGCTCTGGGATCCAGTGGATAGAGCCTTGCACCTGAAGTCAAGGACAGCTGAGTGGCAATCCAGCCTCAGACACTTAAACCTATATGATTCTGGGCAAGTTACTTCACCCCTGTTTGCCTCAGTTTCGTCCACTGTAAAATGGAAATAAGAAAAACTCCTACCTCCTAGGGTTGTTGTGAGCATCAAATGCCATAGTAGTTCTAAAGGTGCTTAGCACAGTGCCTGACACTTACTGGGCACTATAGAAATGATGATTGTCTTACCTCCTCCCCAAGTGGGGGAAATGAAAAGTCTCACCTTAGGTAAAAAAAATTTCATAAGTGCGAGGGTTAAGAAGAATTCCTGAGAATCAGTAAAGGGCAGAGTTGGAAGGGGCCTCACCAGTCACCTACACAGGAAGCTCCACTCTGCCCTTTCTGACAGATGTTTGTCCAGGCTCCAAGGAGGGAAAGCCACAAACTCTGCAGGCAACCTCTTCCTCTTTGGACACCACTAATTCTTAGGAAGATTTTCCTGATATCAAGCTGCTCCTTTAACACAGATATCCACTTATCCTGGTCGCACCTTCTGGGACCTCAGAGAAGAAACCCAACTAGTTATCCACATGACATAGATCTATGTCCCTTCTACAAAATGGGCCTTCTGGAAAACAAGGGATGGGTGTCAAGCATTTAGTGAAATGAGAAAGCAAGCTTAGCTTTTCTTCTTTCATCTGCTTTTGTGAAAAAAAAAAAAAAGATCTTCCTTGTGGAACCTCATTCTCAGAAGTTTGATCTCTTAAGGACATGGTTTGTGGTGAAGGAGACTGGCATTCAAAGTCAACAGGTTTGGTAAAATCATGAGCTCTTTTCCTCACTACCTGCTCTTCTCCATTTCTCCAATGGACCACGCACTTTTGGGACTCTGAAATTCTCTCCCATCAGGTGAGAGGTGGGCCTTAGAAGAAAAGCCTGTGATCAGAGCAAGAGACTTCCCAAGAGACCAAGTCTTCCCATTGTAACTATCTCTACTCCTTGTCCCCTCTTTGACAGTCTGTTGATTTCCCTAATATAATCCCTCTCTTGTACTGAGACCCAACTCCAAATACCATGCTCTCTCTACCCCAGGGATCACACCATTTCCCCAAAATCTACCAGCCACTAAGAGAGGACAAACAGTCCCAGGCCTCTCTTCTGCATGAGCTGAACAATAGCTAGAGGATAATTCAGGCAACACCTAGTTCCTCTTCCTCTCTTCTCCTTTTGCTTAAGCTGAATATCTATTTATACTTTAGAATGAGAAACCTCAGCACTGAAATCTGTGTTATTTTGAAGTATGAACTAACCATTTTACAATATCTCAACTGATTTTTGCTGAGATTAACATTATCCAATTTGGATTATTTGTCATTAGCCTATGAAAAACAAAACAAAACCTGTTTCCCTCTCTTTATAGACATGTACTGCTTCTGCTTTAACGATCTGAAAGTCTAATATCAATTATAACTTAACAATGTAAGACAATTTCTTAGTAAGTTAAATGTGGGATTTCTCCATGTCAGTGTCCTCTTATTCAGTCAATCTTAGCTTGACTCTCTGTTTCCACTATGTCTGTGAAGTTTTTCTGTATAATTCCTTAAACATCTTCATGGTATTTCTCTCACTGTGTATTTCCAGATTGACTACAATTTTTATATTCTTTCTTGTCATTCTATCTGGAAGCTCAGTTAGGTTGGGTTGTTATCTTAGATGTTTTTGCCAGACTTCAAATATTTTGAGTTTGATCTTCTTTCTTCCTCTAAGTCATCCCTGCACATTTAATCAGTCAAAGGTCCAGAATGGGTGTCACCAGAGTAGTAAAGGTCCTTTAGTCCCTGAAACAGTAAGGCAATAAACACAACATCAATGATAATCATGAATGTGCCTATGTAGTTCTCTATTGCAAAGTATGAGAGACTCTCCATAAAGAAGGTAAAAGAAGTATAACGTTTATTCAGACACCAGAAAACCATATCCCATAACCCAAATTTTCAGCTCCCACAGCCAGTCAGCCCACTTTATTATAACATCAAAGAACTGAAAACACCGTATCAGCGCCTGGAGATTTGCCACTCCAAAACCTCTCTGACCCCCTGCTGGGGTCTTCCCCAAAACAAACTCACAGTACAGCTAAGTCAACCTGTTCAGTTCTAATAATCATGAGGGTGGCCACCAGCAGCCATTAGCAGCCATAACATCTTTCTCTCTCTCTCTCAGCATTTTCTGTGACATAATTTCCTTTTCCTGTCAGGAAGCTCCTCCCACCACATATGTCTTAGGCTTTCTGTGAAGTAAGCAGATCACATGGCCTATTAATGGGTGGGAAAGATCTTCAAATCTAATTGCTACTACAGTCCCTTCCATGTTTTTGTTGTTCATCCTTCATTCTTGTAGAGGATCAATGGCATCAGGAGGGTGGTAATGTCTTGACTTGCAAATGAACTGGATTTGAGTGGGGCAGAACTGTGCAAAGTCATCAACTTTACTCTCTCCTCCAGAATCATTGGAGTCCAGTGGCAAGACATAGGTCAGGACAACTGGTGAGGGCTCAGGGTGCAATGTGAGACCCTGGCTTTTTTAAGCTAAGTCTTTCCCAGGTCTTAGTTTGTCTGAGGCAACACCCATTCACTGATTAAAGGCTAGGTAAGAATGGAGGCAAAAGATGGTCTAGGTTGTCATCACAAAAGAATCAGTCTGAGAGGGAAGGACTCTCAAAAGTTTCTGGCCAGAGCAGAAACAATTGCTGTTTGCACTCACTCTGAGCCACCAAAACCCAAACAGCAAGTAAAGCTTGGACGGGGACCTATTATTGGCCAATCAGTGAAAAGCAGAATGATTTGAGTTCAAAGGCACAGTCAAATAGCTCCATTTGAATCCTAATGGCTTTATCAAAGACTGGTTTTCCAGAAATTGTAAATGAAATCTACATGAGAAAAGAGTTAATTGTCCCAGGTTTTAACTAAAAAAAACAATGATAGAATAAGAAAATAAGGAAGAAAAAAATTTAGTCCCTTAAGTCCATGATACCTTGTGAAATATAAACAATCAAAATTTACGTTCTTTTGGACAGGGCACCTGATGAGGGCACAGTCTCTAGGAACCCCTTGAACCCTTGAACTCTCCTTGAATCTTGCCACTCGACCTGGCCTTGGCCTGAGGCTATAACCATTAAGCCCAAATGCCTACCTTGCCCAGTCCTCTATTGTCCAGCTGTTTCCCACCCTTAATCCTGTTTCCCATCCTTAATCCTGATCAAAATATCTATACCCTAGCTCTGCTACCCCAGCCCTTGATGGGTTGTCATTTCCATATGGCCTTCAGCTATTTCCCCCACCCTGGAGTCTGACCTCGTCCTTAAGTCCCTCCCTAGACCCCTCTTCTGGTCACCCCAGACCACCCCTCAATCCCTCCCACAACCTTTGTGTATATAATCTCCATCTTGCCTCCATGAGGTTGGTCAGAACCAATCTAGCTCAGATGGGTCTGGCCCTTTTTCCTTACAGGCGTCGCAAGGGGTGGGATCTCTCGGGGCAGGCTTATTTGGCTAACTCTTAATAAACTTTGTCCTTTCCCTTGGCTGAGAAAGCTTGAGTCGAATTCTTTCGGCGGGACCCGGCGTGTTGGTACTTTGGGGTGTCGAGCACCTCTCACCCCAAACCCTCATCATTTATGGTTCCCTGAACCGGGAAGCACTGCTAATCTCAAGTTCTTCTCCAGCCAAGACTGAAGGCCATATGGAAATGACAACCCATCAAGGGCTGGGGTAGCAGAGCTAGGGTATAGATATTTTGATCAGGATTAAGGATGGGAAACAGGATTAAGGGTGGGAAACAGCTGGACAATAGAGGACTGGGCAAGGTAGGCATTTGGGCTTAATGGTTATAGCCTCAGGCCAAGGCCAGGTCGAGTGGCAAGATTCAAGGAGAGTTCAAGGGTTCCCAGAGACTGTGCCCTCATCAGCTTGAGTCGAATTCTTTCGGCAGGACCCGGCGTGTCGGTACTTTGGGGTGTCGAGCACCTCTCACCCCAAACCCTCATCACACCCACAGGTAGGGGTAAGACTCCTCATGAGCACAGAGGGAGAAGAGAAGTAGAAGGAGGAGAAAGAAAAGGAGGAGGAAGAGGAAATTTCAGTATTGACCAACTGGAACTGTCCAACTGGGTCTCCAGGGAGCCACAGATTGTTGTTCTTCTTTAACTCTTGAAGAGGAACAATGACATTAGGAGGGTGATGTCTTGACTTGCAAGTGAAATGGATTTGAGTGGGGCAGAGCTATGCAGTCACCAGCCTCACTCTCTCCACCAGAGTCATCAGAGTCATTCCATATGAGAATTAGTGAAAGACCTTAGGTAATTTAACTCAGATTAAAAAAAGACTGGTGAGAGGACTGATTCTGATAGACTTAGCTCTTCTCAGCAATGGAAGGACCTAAAACTTTTCCAAAGGACTCATCATGGAAAATGCCGTCCACAGCCAGAGAAGGAACTGCTGAGGTTTTAGGGGTTCTTGGTGTTGAGGGATGAGGGAGCTCAGGTCCAGGAACCCCAAGACTGGAGTTCCCAGACAGGGTCATTGAGAGGAAGTGGCCCTCAAAGACCCGAGTACTGGAGAGGGTCGAAGCCGTCTGGAATGAATTCATGATCTCAAACATTCTTTAAGTCTAGGTGGCAAAGATTTATTACGCTTTACAGCAGCAAGAGTTCTTAGGGAACCTGTAACCTTACGGGGCTACAGGGAAAGTTTAAATATGAGATTTGGGGGTGAAACCTGTCAATTAGGTGTTTTGGGGTGGGATTAGGAAGTGGTTAAGGGGTGTTCAGTTCTTAAAGGAACATGCACTTTTTGTATCTACTGCAGGTATCTTACACAGAGTTCACTGGGAAATAGCCCAAGGTGGGGCTACCTGGGGGTGTGGTTTTGACTGTGAAACCTCACTAAGTCAACCAGCAGTCACGGCTGACAGGGAATATCCAGGTGGCTTCCATCAAATGTCTTGTTAGACAATATGAATGTAAGGGAGTATGCATTTTACTTTGACTATGTCTAGGATACATATCAGGAAGGTCAGTAAGTAGCAAATATTGTTATGGCCCAGTGCACAGCCAATTAGCAATACACAAGGAGTCCAAACTAATAAATTCTATAGGTACAGCTGGCAGCAGTATCAGGAGGAGAGATAAGTGTTCTGCTAAGGCATGCTGCCCTTGAACTGGAGAGAAACTGCTAGGGCCAATGCTTTGAAGCTAGGGAGAGATGTGATTTTAGAACTGGGGTCCAGGCACAGGCACCCAAGCAGAGGCTAAGGAGAAATGCAATGTTAGAATTAGGGTCCAAGCACAAGCACCCCATCATTGGGACCCCAAAACAGCGACACACAGGGTCCTGCCAAATGAATTCCACCCAAGCCTTCTTACAGCCAAAGAAAAACAAAGTTTATTAAAGATTTGCCATATTGGGTAGACTCCTAAGGAGGCTGAGCATTGGTATCCCTAATGCCAGTGGGCCAGATTGAATCTTCTCTGAGCTAGATTGAATCTGAGCACCTTCCTGGAGGCAAGATGAAACTTATATACAGAAAGATTGTGGGACGGAACTAGGGTAGTCCAAGTAGTCTGGAGTAATGGGAGAAGGGGTTTAGGGAGGGTCTTGATGGGACTGGGGTAACTGGGGGGACTGGGGTGAGGTCAGACTCCAGAAATGAGATTAAGGGTGAGAAATAGCTGAAGGCTACCTAGAGATGACTGACAATGGCGGGCTAGGCTAGTTTAAGGGTAGGATTTGGGTATAGATGTTATGATAGGATCAAGGGTGGGAAGCATCCAAATAATGGAGGGCTGGGCTAGGCTAAAAGTAACAGAGATTTGGGCCTGGCAATAATGAAAGGCTTATGGCCTCAGGCAAATTCCTCATCAAGTGGGAAGATTCAAAAAGAGTTCAAGGGGGTTCTCAGAGCTATCAGAGCCATCAGAACTATGGAGGCAGAATGAAGAGTGTTCTTTTGTTTTGTTTTGTTTCTCATGGTTTCTCCCACTCATTATAATTCTTCTATGCAACATGTGTAATGTGAAAATATGTTTAATAGGAATGTATGTATAGTCCACATATCAGATTGCAGAATGTCTTGGGAAGGAAGTGGGGATGGAGGGGGAAAATTTAAAACTTATGGAAGTGGAAGTAAATGTTGAAAACTGAAATTAAATAAATTACATATTAAAAAAATGGAAAAAAAAAAAGAATGGGAGTAGGGTGAAGGTGGGGCAAGATGACTTCTTTCAAGTACTTTATGGGCAGTCAGTGCAAATAAGACTTGACTTATTCAGTTTAACCCCAGAGGGCAAAAGCAGGAGGAGGTGATGGAAGAAAGACTGAGGTTAATTTAGGCTTGATGTCAGGAAAGACAAGGTAGAATAGACTGCTTAAAGAAGTAGAGGGCCCCAATCAGTAAATATTTATTAAGAGCCTGCTACATTGTGGGCTGAGTCCTAGGCCTTGAGAATACAAGGACAAATAATGAATTGATTCCTGCTTACAACGAGATTATATTCTGATGGAGAAGATAAAAAGTATCCATGTAGACATAAAGATGTATACCATATATATATATATATATATATATATATATATATATATATATATATATGTATATATGTGTGTATATACACATGTGCATATATACATAAAACAAGTAGGTATATATATGTATATATACACACACATTTATATAGATATTAACATAGTTATATAAAATTTCATTTTTATTCTGAAAAACAAAGACATACAGTTAATATCAAGGTTCACGTGTAATACAAGGAAAATTAGGAACCCCTGAGTAACCCCTAGCTACTGACAAGCCCCCCCCAGAAAGAATGGATTCAGATATCTTTGGTATTTAGCAAACCCCTGGGACTCCATGGCTCCTTCCTGAAATGTCAATAGATAGGACCATCCCACTGAGAGATAACCTGGCAGATCCTGTCTAGCAGATATCCCTGAGACTCCTTGGTTCCTTCCTGGAATGTCAATAGATAGGACCATCCCACTGAGAGATAACCTGATAGACCCTTCCTGGGAGATATCCCTGGGACTCTGTGACTCCACCAAGGAATGTAAATGAGATTATCCCACTAGTACGATAACCTGACTGAATCTTTTGATCAGCCAGGACCTTTGTTCCTCTTCCCCCCTACTCTGTACCCCCATATCCTATATAAGCCAAGCCATCACCCCAACACATTGGCCATTGATTTGTGGTGCCGTACCCCGATGGCCGCCGGCTAATAAATTCTCCACTTAAAACTTATACTCTGTGGTGTGTCTCGCTCGCTTCTGGTACAACACACGTATTTGTGTGTATACATGGACATAGGTCTCCATTTCACCTCAGCAGCTTCTCATAGGGTCCTGCTTGTCTCTACTCCCCTGGAGCTAACCCTTGAATTCAGGCCTTCATGAACCCTCCCCTGAGTGACTGCATGTACCTGCTGCTTGTTTTTTTCTGCCTTCACGGCCTCCTCTCTCCACCTTCCCCCAAGTTGCCAAATTAATATTGCTAAAGTGGACATAGAGAGGTCTTTTCCCTACTCAGAAAAAAGTAAAAGCAAAATTCATGACCTCAGAGAGGGCCATAGACATGCCTGAGTGGTACAGAATTGCAAAGTATAAGGAATTCTCTAAGTAGAAGGCAGAGGGAGTATAACATTTACTTAGACTCCAGAGGATCAGATTCAAGGACCAATGCCTCCAATTTGATATTGTAGCAATAATATTCCAAAACCAATAAGCTCACCTCACTGTAGTAACAAGGAAATTATAACAAAATATTATAACAAGGAACCAAGACATACTGAAGCTTCCCCTCGATGCTAGGGCCTTCCTATAAAAATGTCATTCACAAATCCTACTCTCCACTCAGCATTCTCTCCTGCAGCTCTGCTGACTCCGAGTTCCTTGATCTCTGCAACTCTCTCTTGTTCAGCACTCTCTACTCTGCACTCTTGCTCGATGGCGGCTCTCTGCTTCTGAATTCTGCCACTCTCCTCTCTGCTGCTCTCAGTTCTGCTGCTCCCAGTTCTGGGCTCTCTTTTTATACAGTCCTAGCTGTCATCTTACTGACTAGAACTCAGCACACATGCCATTGGCTCTGGTTTTAGCAACTCCCCTTAGGGCCCTGAGGGCTTCACACCCACATCACTTAGCACCCCATAAGTAAGGTCTAGTTACAAAGATATAATCAGGCTTTCCCACCTAGGCCCACCTGAGCCCTATTGAATGGGTGGGGAAGATCTTTGATCAGATTAATACTATAGCTCCTCACTGCTCCTAGGAAAGAGGATTGGATCCTTCACAAGACATATAAAGCCCTTGGCAAGCTGGCTCCACCATGTGCTAGGCAAGTCTTGACTATTATGATCTCATCTGATCCTCGCAACAACCCTGAAGATGTTGGTAGGTGCTCGCACCTCTCACCCCAAACCCTCATCATTATCATCCCCATTTCACAGATGAGGAAACTGAGGCCAGCAGAAGTTAAGTGACTTGCCCTTGTTAGAAACGGAGTTCAGGTGTGTGCCAAGAGTGTCCAGGGGTTCTGTTCTGGGTCAGCATCTTGTGCAGGACATCCTGAACCTGGGTCATGCCTCGCAACCTGAGCACGGTGATGATTTTCGGAGGCTTTGCCTTCCTCTTGGGCACCGACTTCTACCCCATCTGTTTCCAGCCCCTGATGCAGACCGAGGAGTACAAGCTGGAACAAGCCGTAAATCAGGCTGCTACTGTCCAAGTAGATGTGCAGCCACCAGGATTAAAAGTGTGGTCTGATCCATTTGGAAGGAAATGAAGAGTCTTGTGTCTGATCTGAATAGGAAAATAAACATCATCGTATCCTCTGTGATGGAACAAATATAGATCATCTGTGTGGAGTGATAACTGAAGAAGACAGAATTTTATAATGGAGTAAATACTAGTAGTTTCCACAAATATTAATTCCAAGAATTAATATTAAATTTTTTCTGAAGTTTCAAAATACCGTTAATGCAAGTTACACTATTAGGAAGTGGAGTGGGGTGAATTTGTTAACTAAACCTCTCCATTCTGGGTAGAAAATAGACCTACTTATTATTCAGTCTTTACAACCAAGAGTTATGATTTAAATATGGGAAGTACAGCACACTTGGGAAGATCCTTTTAGTGTCTTGTGTGTTGCCATTTCTCAAATAAGATACTGAAATGACTTCAATAAGCTGCTTCATGGAACGTGAAAATGTCAGAGCCAAGAAAACCATTTTGGACTCTGCCCTGTGCTGTTTATTAACAAGCACAGTCCATCTTAGTCATGTCTTGTTGAAGACTATTTAGTTTTTGAATGCAAATATGAAGTAATGTAAATGAGAGGTAACATAATTTAGTGGAAGGAGTATTGGATCTTGTGAAACTGGATGTTGGTTAAAGGAAACAACAGACTAGGTAATAGAAAAATTTATATTACTTATATATTAATTCCCGTGAGCATAGCTAACAGACATACATGTATGAGATTGAGCCAGAGAATGTCTGACTGATTTGTACAGAAACATGAACAGGTTTTATATTCTTTAGAACAATCACAATTCAGCATGTTACTCAAATTTATGATTCTCAGGGATGTTTAACCATAAGACAAGGATTTCCCTTAATGGAATAGGGTTGTAAAGAATGTTGACAAAAGTCAGTTAAAACTACAGCCCAGCATCTCTGTGTCTCATTACATTCCATAACATAGTATATACCTGTAGAATATTAATCGAGGTAATCTCTCTTGGGGTTAGGGTCTCATCCTTTAATGACTAACGGTGGAAAGAATGTCCTTAGGTCAGTCTAATCTAGCCTTGTTGACAGAGGTAAGGGTATTTCATGAGCAAACTTTTAGAGAGAACAAAGAAGCCCAGATCCTGGATCTTCATCCAGTTACTCATTAATTCAGGCTCTAGTTGAAATTAAAAATTATATAAAATAGTATAATATTTTCCACATTCTTTAGTCAGAATCCTTGGATTTGTGTTTCAACTTGCCCAGTTACCAGCTATGTGACACTAGATCCTCTCTGGATCTCAGTTTCTCTTCTTGCAAAAATGGGTGAATTGGACAAGATAATCCAATCCTTTCCAGCTCTAACATTCTAGGATTAAGTTACTTTGCATACATAGTAGAAGTAGATGTAGGATTAATATAAGTGTAAATGTGTACATTAAAATCAATTGTTTAACTTAAGAAAAAAAAAGAAATGGAGTTCACTTACTCCCTTAAGAAACAGAACTTAAACTGAATTGAGTAAAGTGTAGATTTACAATTTTTGCAAGATTTGGGAGTATGATACCCCAAAAGGGGCATATCCACACAGTATAGAAGTCAAACTGAGCCTTATATAGGGTTAATCACTCCTAGTCCAACCCTTCAGAAGGTTATTAAGGTTATGAAGGTTATTAAGTTGCACAAATGCAAGAGAACTTTGCCCCTCCTTTGCACTCTCAGGTTTTGAGGGGCTGTAAGATCCCAGCTTCTAGTCCCTGTTTCAGACAGGATGTACCCTAACCATAAATTGAATAGGGGGAAGCCTAAGGGTCCAGGTGTTTCCTCCATAGTACTGTGGAAGCAGAACAATGAAATTCCTTTGTCATACCCTGGGTTATATAGTTTGTCTGAGACTGAATTTGAACTCAGGCCTTCCTGACTACAAGTCCCTGTGTTCTGTCCTGTGTGTCACCTAGATCCCCCATCATCAGTAAAGGACTGTTGATTGATGGGTGGACTGACTGAATCCTTCCTTAGTCATAGCCTGCCTAGGACAAATTTCCTTTCCCTAAACAACTGTCCCACTTCCCTCGCAGCCATCCAAGGCACCCTATCCCTCCGTTTTTCCTAATCATTCTTCTCAGCACATCCATCGTGCTTTTTGGAACCTCGGTCTCTTGAGAACACACAACTCTTCATGTCAGGCCAGTCCCCTCCTCTCCAAAATGACTTTGAATATGTTCTGCATTTGATATTCCAGGAAGATCTGATTTGCCTCTCAGAAGAACAAAACCTCCCAGAAGCCTTAGGGACTGTCTCATTTTATCTCTGTGTGCCCAGCACCCACAACTGTGCCTGGAAAGTAACTGGCCATAAGTAAATTCTTACTGATTGGTATTGATGTGGATTGAATTGAGTCATCACTCCACCAGTAACTCACTGGGCAGCTGTGGATGAATCCCTCCCCCCTTAGAGCCTAGGGCTCTTCCAACCAGGGGGAATTTGAACATGATTTTCGAATTCCTTTCAGCTCTCATGTCTTGGGCTCAGATTGCTGGGAGGTGGTCTTCTAGGTCTGGTGTTCCATGTTCTAAGAGCCCTTCTGGCTCTGTGGCTTGAAGAAGAACCAGAGATAGAGTGTTGATGTAGAGGATTAAGTCGGGACATGGCACCACATGTTACCTTGAGCTGTCCAACGGCCCCTGGTCTGATGGGAAGGATGCTAAGTCTTAACAACATTAAGCTCATTTCTATTCTAGGCTGGTGCAACGTCATCCAATCTCTAACATGACTAAAGCAAGAGGCCTTTATTGACCCACAGAGTGAAGAGTGGGACTGAATAGTTTGATGTTTAAAAACATTAGAGAGACAGAGTTTCTGGGTAATTGAATCATTTTATTAACAAGGCCAGCAGGTTATTAGTAAAAAGATAGGCATTTGGCCTCTCTCTGAGACCAAAGAAAATCATGGTGATGGATTCACAGTTTATATGCCCTTCAAACAGTAATAAAATCTCACTGGTTAATCTGATTGGAGATGGGCTATATTAAAATGAAGGGCTTGGGATCTCTTGGATAGGGAAAGTATCTCTCTACCAGAGACCCCATGACTTTAGGCTATCATTTCAAAGAAGGACTTACTGATACAATACCCCACCCAAGCCTGAGCAGAATGAGAGAGCTTCCACCAGGATGGGTCCTTGAATAGGACAAGGAACCCAATTTCATCAGCAGCAATGTCCTTAGGAACTGAACTTAAAAGTCTGTACTTTAGAGGGGAGAGCTCTGAATGTCTCACCCCTGAATTTTTAGTTATTGATCACCATTTTTCACATTAGAATGTCAGAGGTTGACTCCTGAACATCCTAAACCATTAGGATTGCGCCATAAGACCACACCATGTATGGAAGGTGAGAATCAATGGAAATGCAAAGATTATTAATATCAATGATCGATGGCATGTTTTCATTGCTTTACAGCCTTTGCATTGTCTGTGGGATAAAATGAAGGCTGTCCTATATCAAGTATGCTTCGGTGCACTATTGGTACTTGCACAAGACATCCTTTACTCCAATCTGCAGTGACCTGGAAATGAGCTAATTCTGAGCTTCCCATTGAAAACTTCATCAAGGTAAAACACACAAAACAGTAGCTGGGGAGCAGATTCCCAAGGCCTGAATTTGGGCTTTGTGGATTCACATCTTGGGTTTGTGGGCTGGGAGTTTGAAGAGGTCTCCTCAGTCTCCTCTCCCCTCTGAAGGCAGAGTGCCAAACTCCTCCCAAAGCCTTCCTTTATAGAAGACAAAAAGTGGCCTCTCAGCTCTCTCCACTCTGCATCTGCTGCCCTGCCTGGTTTTATACAGGGAACAGGATACTCCTGCTCCAGGGACCTGCTTTGACTGAGCCTGCTATGGAATTGAGGCCCAGGAACATGTCCAAAGTCACCCCAGGAGAAAATAGCTCAAAAAAACCCTCCTGCAGCCTCGTGTGTTTGTGGGTGTTCTGCGGGCAGCTAAGGGGGATCTCCTGGGCCATGGGTCCTCTGTGGGAAGCTGGTGGGGCTCTCTCAGGCTCTAGGTGCTCTGAAGACAGCTGATAGGGATCTCCTGGGCCCTGGGTGCTCTGTGGGCAACTAAGGGGGCTTTCTAAGGCCGGGTATCAGTGCTGTGGGGGCTCTGTCACATGCTGGGAAGAAAGTCCTAGGGTATGGAAATCCTCCCTCCATCCAGGAGATCATGCCAGAGGCCAATCAGAGAAAAGCCTGGAGCTGTTCAGAAGGAGAAGAGGAGACCTAGGGGAGACCTGAGAACTGCCTTCTAGTCCTGGAGGTTGGTCCTGTAGCTGGAAGGTCAGACTTGACTTGCCAGGTCCCTGAGGGCAGAGTTGGGGCCATTGAGTGGAAGGGGCAGGAGACAGGTTTGGGCTGAGTTCAAGGCCAGGAGAGCCATCACAGAAATGACTGGGCCACTTCTAGAGCTGGTGGCTGCTCCTTGCCTAGAGGCTTCCTGTGGGAGAAACAGGACCAGTGTTGGTCACAGCTGGAAGAGCCAGGAGCTTAAGGTCAGGGGATGGGGGTGAGGGGCAACCCCAGGGACAATTTCTGGGAAGAAGAGTTAGGAAGGGGTTGGGGAGTGAGTGAGGGGCACAGGATGGCATGGGCTTGTGGGTCAAAAGACAGACCACTTACCAGGTGTAACAGAGCCAAGTGAGGCCATAGGTGAGGAGAAAGCCAGCCCCCATGAGGGTTCCCCTAAGCAGTGTGAGCATCAGGGCCCAAGAGCTATTCTCCTGGGCAGAGAAGGCTATGGGAGAGAGAGGGGTATGGGCTGGTTAGAGGGGGCTCACTGTCCTCCAGGCTTCAGTCCTTCCCCTCCAGCCTCACTCAGGACCCCAGCCCCCTCCTTGAATTCCCAAGGCCCAGGGCTGCCAGGCCCTTCTCTAGGGGTGGGAGACAGAGCCCAACTCAGTGGGCACAGAGCAAGGAACCAGGCTCTGATAACCACCTTCAACACTTCTTCCTGCAGGGTTCTAGAGGCTGTTGTGGGCCCAGATCAGGAAGATAACAAGGCAGGGAACCTGTGATCCCACCATCATAATCAGCAGGACATCACCTCAATACAGGCTCTCCAGCCCAAACACAATGGGGGCCGCCCCCCACCATCTGCCTCTCCCAGACCCTCCCCAGCCCTCACTCTGTTGCCTCCCCTACCCCAGGCTTTCCCCTCTCCTCTGTCCTCTGCCTCTATGTCCCCACCCAAGCACCAGAGCTCTGGCTGTCCCCTGGCACCCTGTCTCTGGCAGAAATGCCTGACAAGTCATTGCTCCCTTTCAGATGGTCTCCCAGTGGGGAGCACAGAAGACAGATCTCAGCCCCTCGATGCCCACAGCAATGTCCCCTCTCCCCTAAGCCATGCAGACTCCACTGGTCCAGCCTCTAGCCCCCTCCCATTCTCTGTGCACAAACACACCCAGGCAGAGGTGCTGGGCTTGGTGCCCGTCATAGACTGCCTCCGTGGACATAGCCCCTGGCATCAGGGGCCTGGTGGGAGTCATGTCTGTGGGCCCAGCTCAGCCATCTGATGTATAGGACGAGGAAATGGCTGGCCCTCCATAACCAGCAGGAACTCAGCACTAGGGCCATTTTGTGTTCTCTGATCAAGGCTCCTGACAATTCTGATGTCTCATGTCCTGAGGTCTCTCCCAGCCTTAACCTTTTATAGGCCACGTTCTAAGGTCCCTCTGACCTCTCTTATTCTATTTTGTGTACTGTAGCCCCTCCCAGCCTAACCTTCCCTGTCCTAAAGGGCTCACCAGAACACAGGAGACAACATGGGCCCATCTGGACAAGAAGAAAGTTTGGGCTAAACACAGGCTGTGGCCATATTGGGCCCACTGCCCTCAGGGCCCCATGCCCCAGCTACCTCCCTCCCCCTTCCCTCACCTGGAACCAGCTGGAAGAGCACGGTGTGAGTTCCTTGTGGGTTCTTCCCCTCACAGCTGAGAGTGATGTTGGGGACCCTGTCCACCTTCATACTCAGGCTGCTGTTGGCCCAGGGCCCAGACCTGCTGGATAACACCTGAAAGGTGTCACTACTGCTACTGCCCTCCACAGGCTTCCCCCCTACCCACCAGCTCAAGGAGGGAGTTGGATCTGCTTGGACAGAACAGGTACATGACAAGCCCTCCTTGACCCAGGAGCAAGAAGGACTAAGCATCCTTGGGGGATCTGTGGGAAAATACAAGAGACCCTCCTTAGTGGGTGACAGTCTGCATTCCCCAACAGGACCCAAGCACCCCATGGTGCCCAGCCCTCTCACACTCACACTGTACAGAGATGTTCAGGGAGGCCTGCTTGGAGCCCAGAGGATGCTGAGCAAGGCAGATGTATTTCCCTCCATCTGCTGGCCCCAGGTGGGGCAGATTCAGGTGCAGGACTCCATCATCTGAGGTCTGGGAAGAGGCCAGGGTTTGGTCCCCCAGGATCCAGCTCAGTGTAGCTGGGGGACTGCTGTTGGCAGCACAGAGCAGGTGAAGGGACTCTCCCTCCTGCACCACAAGAGTTGAGCTGTTTGCTGGGATGAAAACTGAAAAAGATCAGGAGGTCCCAGGAATGCGGCTTCAGGAAAGCTGGAGGGACCTCAGAGATCCCCTATGTCCCACCTTCTGTGTACCCAGCAGGGACCTGGGAGCTAGAAAGCTGATGTAACTTCCTCAATATCACACAAGGAAGGGGTAACTGGAAGAAGACAGGACTCCAGGCAAGAAGGGAATGCCCGAGATGCAGCCCAGCCTGGATTCCTGCCCCCTTCTCCCTCCACTGCATCTTACGTGGCTGCTCTCCAGAGCCAGACAATGGAGGCTTCACCTGTTTCTCTTCCTGCTACCAGCCCACACTCAGCCTAGGTTGTGTTCCCTGACTTTCCCTCAGATTGGGTTTTGTTAAGCTTCTTTTCCTTCTTTCCTTCCTTCCTTCCTTCCTTCCTTCCTTCCTTCCTTCCTTCCTTCATTCCTTCTTTCCTTTCTCCATTTCTTCCTTCCTCCCCTCCTCCCTCCCTTCCTTCCTGTCTTTCTGCCTTCCATTTCTCTCTTTCTCTCTCTCTTTCATTTTACCAGATAAGGGCAAAATAATGTGAAAGACAGAAACAACAAAACAAATTTGCAGGAGACTGAAATGTGTGTAAATGGTCCTGGGATTCTTACATCATAGGAGCCCAATCTAAGCACCACTAGGATCCACTTTTCCAGACCCAGCAGCTCTGGAGCCTCAAGGCAAATACTGCGTCTGCCCTGACTGAGTGTTAAAGGCTCCACCTGGATGGACAGACTCCTGTCCCCCACTGACAGCAGCTCCTAGACCCATCCCCCATAGCCTCTTCCTACACAAGCTCCTTAACCCCACCCCCAGATCAGCCCTGAAACCAAAATCAATGCACCAGGTAGCAAAGCCTCCTCTCTGGCCTGGATTGTAGAGAGCCAGGTCAGCTTCCCCAACAGGGAAACCTTGATAGGTCCAATGGGGACATATCTGCCTGGGGACTAGACACCAAGGTGGGACTTGTCCCTCTGAGCCTAAGCCTGGTGTAGTGGAGAGGTCACTGCATTTAGACTCCACATTTAGAGTTCACTTGTCTCTGGTGCTGGGCCCCTGTGTGAACTAGGTCAGGCCCTCCTCACAGCTCTGAGCTCAGCTTCCTCATCTGGAAAATGGGGGTAAGAATTCTCCCAATCCATATCTCATAGAGCTGTTGGGAGAAAAATGGTTTCTAACCTTTAAAGTCATGAGTAAATGTGAGCTGATGTCATTCCAAGAGGAGGGGCAGCCCAGGACAAAGGGAACCTGGGCCTGGACAGTGAGAGCCCCTGTCCCTACTGACTCCCTCCTCTCACTGACATCCATGCCCACCCTCAGAGTACAAGCTGAACCACATGGGTCCCCTCCCTGTCCTCACCCTGGGGTTTTGCTGATACCTGTTGTCTTGCTGTCCTGGGTGATGGTGATGGACACCTTCTGCACAGCATCTGCAACAGAAGGACCAGGCTGGCTGGGGGCTGGGGCTTTCTGCCCAGCCCAGCATCAGGCAAGGAAGAGATTAAATTCTAGAACCACAGAACATCAGAGTAGAGGGAGCTCAGAGGCCATCTAGCCTGATCCCAACCTGGGAGAGAGAAAAAATAGGAAATCCCAGCCTGTGTCTCTGCTGGGAGGCAGCTTTCCCTGCCCTGGGTCAGGGAAAAGGCATCTGGTTTCCCAGGACTGGGCTAGGACCCTTGTCTCTTGACACATCTCTCCCTCACCCCTCACTTGGGGGACACAAGCCTTCTGCCCCCAGCACTCACAGGACACATGGAGTTGGATGGTTCTCTCTGTGCTCAAACGGCCTCCAGGAAGGGTCACTTGACAGGTGAGGTTGGTGCCATGATGCTGCTGCCCAGGAATGAAGAAGATCTCTGAGGAGTGAGATGCCCCAGAGCTTTCTGGCCTGGAGGAGAGGGCAGCCCCCATCCAGGAGAATTTAGAAGGCCTGTTTTCTCTACAGGCCCAAGGAAATGTACAGTTCAGAGTCACTGGGTTCCCCAACTCTAGCATCTCTGGAATAGAGATGTCTGGTTTCTGGATCAAGTCTGGAGAGGAGAGAGACAGTGAGTCATGGTCTGCAGAGGGGAATTAGGCCTCGTGTCCTTCTAGATGTTAGTACCTCCCTACCCCTCAGGTCCTTACTGTATTCCTCCCATAGTAGGACCCCATTAAGGCTCCCTCTCCTTACCAGCCTTCTGGGCATCCCTTGTCATCCTCAGCCCCTGAGTCACTCATAGATTATGGGTCAAGAGGAAGTTGCAGTAAAGGCAATAAAGAACAACCTCTTCATTATACATAAGGGGAAACTGAGTCCCAGAGAGAGAGAAGGGAAAACTGTGGGGCAAAATGCCCCAAAGAGAGTCAGTCAGAAATCTGGGATTTGAATCTCTTTCCTTTGACAGCAGCTCCAGAGTTGTTTCCAGCACAAACCATGGCCCCTCTCAGCCTTGCCTGGAGTCCTGGTTCCTCCAAAGAGGATCCCACCATGTTGCCTCCTCTTTGCAGCTCTGGAGCTTCAGGCAGGGCTTTCACACCCTTCCCTGGGTCTGTCCTCTCCCTGAGTGGGTTCCCCACGTGTCTCTCATGTTCTCTCCCCCCTCCCACGGGGAGCTTCAGGATCTCCAAAGCCAGCCCATTCCCCAGATCTCCCTGCCTCATACACTGAGAACCTCCCAGGAGAGGAGCATCCTACCTGTCACATTCACATAAAGCAGCATATTGTGGAAACTGTATCCCTCATTTCCATATTCAATGCGGAAGAAGTATTTTCCCCTGTCTGAGAATTGGGCATCTGTGATGCTCAGAGAGCAATTGTTCATTCTGGGATCCCCAAGGAGATGGAATCTCCCCTGGGCTCGCTCCTCCACCCTCTGAGATGGCTCATTGGTGGCCACAGGCCAGCCACGTATAGCATGAGTTCCTTCTCTGAACCAGTAGCCATAAATTGGGTTGTTGTCATCAAGTAAGAGTTTGTGGTAATTGAATATGCAGGGGACATGGGCGCACATCCCCTCCTGCACAGTCACTGAGGGCTGCACCTCCAATCTCTGGGACAAGCACCCTGAGGGCAGACAGAGACCTGGTCAGCATCTCCAACTCTTCTCACCCCCTCAGACCAGCCTCCCTCTGCCCCAGCCCCACTCACCCTCCCAGAGCAGGGGCAGCAGCAGCAGCAGCATCTATGAGACAGGAGAGAGCCAGGTTTGAACACGGGCCTGTGTCACTCCCTGAACACCATGGCACCCTCTGGACATCTCTGTCAGGCTCAGGGCAAAGAGGAAGATGAACCAGGAAGCCTTTGTGTGGAGAGACTGGGAGGCTTGTCCTCAGAAGAGGAACTCCTGTCCTCTTCCCCCATGGGCTTCTGTCCTCCTCAGCTGAGCTCGGGGGATGCGGGGGGGCTCCTGTCCTGGGCCAGCTCCAGGCACAGTCAGGACTCAGGTGCGGGGAGGACAGATGTGCTGCACGGGCTGTGGCTGTGGCTGTTGTGTGGAGCAGCCTGTCTATGTGGCTGATGAGGGGCAGTGACCAGTGCCTGGGCCACAGCAAATTCTAACCATCCAACCCTACTTTACCTGTCCTGTGCAAGCTGACCTGGGATCAGGAGCAGCTGAGCTAAAACCTGGCCTCAGACATTTCCTGTAAGCCTTTGCACTGTCTGAGCCTCAGCTAAACCATCTGTAAAGTGGAGATAGTAACAACACCTCTCTCTCAGCCTTGTTGTGAGGTTCAAATGTTATATTTGCCAAGTGTTCTGAAGACCTTGAATCACTGTATAAATGCTGGTGATGATTAAGGTTAATTTACTTTCTTCTAAGATCTCTCTAGTCCAGCTACACTGGCCAACTGCCTGTTCTTAGGCATGGCATTCCATCTCCCACCTCCAGGCCTTTGCCTTGGCTGTGCCCCCTGCCTGGAAGTCTTTCCCCCCTCCTTTCTTTTGTCCTGGCTTGAACTAAAACTCAGATCCAACGTCACCTCCTGTGTCGCCTTTCCATTTGTCTTCTTCTACTCTAAGTCTCTCTTCTACCTATTTGGTTACTAAAGTAGTATTGTCCCAGTAGAACGAATATTACTGGCGGATGGGAGCTAGTTTTGCTCACATTGCTGGGAGGGGTCTTCCAGTCTGGTGTCCCATGTTTTAAGGTCCTTCCAGCTCTGAGCCTTCAGGAAGAACCAGGGATAGAGTATCAATACAGACGATTAAGTCAGGACTTGGCACCACATTGTCACCTTGAGTTGTCCAATGACCCCCAGTCTGGTGGGAAGGATGTTACCCCTTAACAATCCCAAGGTCATTTCTATTCTAGGCCAGTCCAATGTCATCCATAAGACGCTAAAGCAAGAGGCCTTTATTGACCTATAGAGTGAAGAATGGGACTGATTAGCGTGTTATTTAAAAATATTAGAGAGACATAATTTTGGGTAATTTAATCATTTTATTAATAAGGTCAGCAGTTCATTAGTAAAAAGATGGCTATTAGGCTTCTCCCTGAGACCAAAGACAACCATGGGGGTGCACTCACAGTTTATATGCCATTCAAAGCAGTAGGTGGTCCATCAAAGAGCAATAAAATCTAATGGGTTAACCTGACTGGAGATGGGCTACACTAAAATGAAGGGCTGGGTATCTCTTAGATAGGGAAAATATCTCTCTGCTAGACCACCCATGGCTTTAGGCTATCATTTCAAAGGATATATATCTCACCCAAGCCTGAGCAAAATGGGAGAGCTTCCACTAGGGTGGGTCCTTGAACAAGAAAGGAAGTCCAATCTCATCTTTAGACTTTAGAGGAGAGAGCTTTGAATCTTCCCCCACGTCCTCAATTACTGGTTATGAGTAATCATTTTTCATATTAGAATGTCAGAAGTTGACTCTTGGACATCCTAAACCTTTAGGATTATGCCATAAGACTGGACCACGTATGGAAAGTGAGAATCAATGGAAATGCAAAAATTATTAATATCAATAATCTATGGCCTGTTTTCATTGCTTTGCAGCCTTTTCATTGTGTATAGGCTAAAATGAAGGCTGTCCTATATCAAGCATGCTTTGGTGCACCAATGGCACTTGCACAAGACATCCTTTACTCCCATCTGCAGTGATCTAGAAATGAGCTAGTTCTGAGCTTCCCAGTGAAAATTTCATCAAAATAAAACACACAAAACAGTGGCTGGGGTGCAGATTCCCAAGGCCTGAACTTGGGCTTTGTGGATTCACATTTTGGGTTGGTGGGCTGGGAGTTTGAAGAGGTCCCCTCAGTCTCCTCTCTCCTCTGGAGGGTAGAAAGCCAAACTCCTCCCAAAGCCTGCCTTTATAGAAGACAGAAAGTGGCCTCTCAGCTCTCTCCATTCTGTATCTGCTGCCCTGCCTGGTTTTATGGCGGGGAACAGGATACCCCTGCTCCAGGAACCTGCTTTGACTGAGCCTACTATGGATGTGCTGGGAAGCCCTGATGGAAGCCAATGGGGTTGTAGGGTGCTCCCCACCAGTGTGGGAAATCTTTTCATGACATTGGGACCTCCCCAAGTGGTGTCTCTGGGAAGTGACTCCTGGGGAAGGTGTGGAGGGAGGGGTGGGGGTGGGGAAACTGAGCCCGTTCAGGATGGAAGAGACCTGCCACCCTCTAGTGGCAAAGACAGAAAATAGCAGTGGAGTCCTGGAAAGAGCAGGCCCTCCCCCTCCCTGCACCCCAGTAAGACATACCCATTCCCTTAAGGTAGCAGCAGGTGGGGAGGCAGTGCTCAGAAACCTGGTGACCCTCAGTCCTTGGGCTCCAGGTTCCCTACTGGAGGGAACAGAGAATGTCAAGCCCAACCTTCTCATTTCAGTTGAGGAAACTGAGGCCCAGGAACATTCCCAAAGTCACCCCGGGAGGTAATAACTCAAAGAAGGCAGCCTGTGGTCTGGTGTGGCCCTGGGTTCTCTGTGGACAGCTGAGGGGTTTCCCAGGCTCAGGGCCAGGGCTGCTGGGGGCTCTGGTGTTTCCTGGGATGCAGATACGGACTTCCTCCTCCATCCAGGAGATCATGCCATAGGCCAATCAGTAGAAGGGCCTGGGGCTGTTCAGAGGGGGAAGAGGAGACCCAGGGGAGACCTGAGAACTGTCCTCTAAGCCTGGATGTTGGTCCTGTAGCTGGAGGGTCAGACTTGTCTTGCTGGGTCCCTGAGGGTAGAACTGGGGCCACTGAGTGGAAGGCGCAGGAGGCAAGTCTGGACTGGGTTCAAGGCCCCGAGAGCCATCACAGAGATGACTGGGCCACTTCTGAAGCGGGTGGCTGCTTCCTCCCTAGAGGCTTCCTGTGGGAGGAACAGGCCAGTGTTGGTCACAGCTGGAAGAGCCAAGTGCTTAAGTGCAAGGAGTGTGAGTGAGAGGTGACCCCAGGGACTATTTCTGGGAAGAAGAGTGAGGGGGGTGTTGGGCAGTGAGTAAGGGGCACAGGATGGCATGGGCTTGTGGGTCAGAGGGTAGACACACTCACTAGTGTAATAGAGCCAGGTGAGGCCATAGGTGAGGAGAAAGCCAGCCACCATGAGGGTTCCCCTGAGCAGTGTGAGTATCAGGGGCCAAGAGCTGTTCCCCTGGGCAGAGAAAGCTGTGGGAGAGAGAGGCCTCAGTCTTTCCCCTCCAGCCTCACTCGCTCTTATGACACCAGTGCCCTTCTTGAATTTCTAAGGCCCAGGGCTGCCAGGCCCTTCTCTAGGGGTGGCAGACAAAGCCCAGCCCAGTGGGCACAGAGGAAGGAACCGGGCCCTGATAACTACCTTCAACACCTCTTCCTGCCTGGTTCCAGAGGCTGTTGTGGGATCGGAAGAGAACAAGGCAGGGAACCTGTGATCCCACCACCATAATCAGCAGGGGCATGACCTCAAGAGAGGCTCTACAGCTCAAACACTACAGGGGCCACCCCCACTATCTGCCTCTCCCAGACCCTCCCCAGCACTCACTCTGCTGCTTCCCCCACCCCAGGCTTTCTCCTCTCATCCATCCTCTTCCTCGATGCCTCCACACAAGCACCAGGGTACTGGCCTTGGATGCCATAGATGACATGGCATCTCTGATGTCCAACCAAGCTCTCAGCCCTTCATAGCACCGGCTTCAACCACCTTCACGGTCATTGGTACAAATTGTCTTCATCCTCCCATTCCTCCAGGGGAAGTCTTCACATGCATTGGGCAGACACCCCCCCTAACTCACCCCTGGCTCTGAGGCCTCTCAGTTACCCTCAATCTCCTTTAGTCTGGCTGTTGAGATGGTTTGAACAGAGTGTGGCCCCTGTTTCTGCTACAGGTTCTTGGAGCCACAGGTAAGATTGCCTGAGTGGTGGACCCCAAAGGGGGAGGAACAGCCCTGCAAGGCTCGTGAGCTCTCACCCCACAGGTGCTGACCCTCTCTGATCACCCCATCCACCACTACACATATGGTCATCCCCAGGGCACCTGGTGGGGGCTTAATAAACACTGGCTGACATGACTTCCTGTAAGATGGGTAAGCACATAGATGGAAAACAAGCATGTGTCTGTCCCCAGAGATTCAAGTCCTGAACCCTGACAAATTCCATCTTGGATCCCCATGTGATGAAGGAAGCAGCACAGGGGACTCATAACGACTGTTTGGGGTCTTTGAACCATGTTAGAAAGTAAGAGAGATGCCACAGGCCAGCAGGACCAAAGTCAAGCCCTGATTTTAAAGCAGGAAACAACTGAATCACTGATTGAGTGCAGGTCATGGGTCAGGGCATGGCCTTCATTCGCTCTAGGCCTGTGAGCTTGCCTCCTTTTCCAGGCCCAACTCTGGTCTGTATCAATCCAAAGTTCTCCTTCTCCACAAGACTGACATGAATTCTCTATCCCATGGTTGGCTACAGTTATCTCCAACATTCCTCCCACTGGCTCTCAAACATTCCTCCCACCAGCCGAGTTAGTATCGTATCAAACCAACACAGGTTTGTTAGTTGGGCCTGGTCTTGCTGAGGCCCATTGACTCTTGGGAATCACAGTTTCCCTTTCTCACTGTTCACCAACCACTCCTTCAATATTCCAACCTCAGAATTTCCCAAAATTGAGGTCAAGTTCACTGGCCTGTACTTTTCATGGTCTGTTCTCCTCCTCTTAAGTAAAAAAAAATCAGGACATTAGTCCATCTCCTGTTCTACATAGCCCATGGTCTCTGACATGTTATGGAGAGAGGCTCTCCATAATTTTAGTGACCAAGTTCCTCTGGGCCAGGTGTTAATTCACATTTTGAAGGTTGTTTCCCACCTCGGACCTGGATCCCAAATCCCCCTAGACTAGGTGAGTGGATTAGGGGAACACTGAAAGCAAAGCATCCTGGGGTGTCAGCTAATCTTGTGGGAATCCCCAGTCTGCTGTCTCCTTGGGTAAAGGAAGGAGAGATGAAGTCTGGTGTGTTTCAAACTCAAGTCTCCTGGCTCAGAATCCTGACTCCTGGACCAGGCTCTTCCCAAGAAGTCTCCCTGGCCTCTCTGGGCAGCCCCTCATACCCCTCAGCCTTTGTTCTCTCCTGTGGTCTCCACTTGCCCCCTGAATCAGCGCCCTCACAGCTCTCCCTTCCTCTTATCTGGCATCAAACACTGAGACAGTCCTCCCTGTGGTGGGTCCTCACAGTAGGGACTGAGGTTGTGACTGGGCTCCACCGTCAGTCACACTTAGGCCACTGGTGACCCAGGGCCCAGATCTGTTTGATATCACCTGGAAGGTGTCACTGCTACTGCCCTCCACAGGCTTCCCCCCTACCCACCAGTGCAAGGAAGGGGCTGCCTCTGCTGGGACAGAACAGGTACAGGACAAGCCCTCCTTGACCCAGGAGTAGACCCCCTTGTGGGGTCTGTGGGAAGATACAGGAGACACCCCCCCTTAGTGGATGACAGTCTTCTTTCCCCACCAGGAACCAAGTACCCCATGGTGCCAGACCCCCTCACACTCACACTGCACAGAGACACTCAGGGAGGCCTGCTTGGAGTCCAGAGGATGCTGAGCAAGGCAGATGTATTTCCCTCCATCTGCTGGCCCCAGGTGGGGCAGATCCAGGTGCAGGACTCCATCATCTGAGGGCTGGGAAGAGGCCAGGGTTTGGTTCCCCAAGATCCAGCTCAGTGTAGCTGGGGGATTGCTGTTGGCAGCACAGAGCAGGTGAAGGGACTGTCCCTCCTGCACCATAAGAGTTGAGCTGTTTCCTAGTATGAAAACTGAAAAAGATCAGGAGGTCCCAGGAGTGACAACCTGGAAGGAATTTAGAGATTCTCTAGTCCTCACCTTCACTTACCCAGCAGGGATCGGGGAGTTAAAGAGCTGGTGTGACTTCCCCAAGATCACACAAGGAAGGGGCAACTGGAAGAGGACAGGATCCCAGGCAGGAATGGAATCCCCCAGGCCCAGCCCAGCCTGGATTCCTGCCCCCTTCTCCCTCCACTGCATCTTACCTGGCTGTTCCCCAGAGCCAGACAATGGAGGCCTCACCTGTCTCTCTTCCTGCTACCAGCCCACACTCAGCCTAGGTTGTGTTCCCTGCCTTTCCCTCAGGCTGGGTTTTATTTATCTACTTTTCCTTCTTTCCTTTCTTCCTTCCTTGCTTCCCTCCCTCCTTCCTTCCCTTCTTTCCTTCTTTTCTTTTCTTTCTTTCTTGTCATTTTCATTCTTCTAATTCATAAGTTCTTTTTGACTTCTTTCTTTCCTGCCATCTTTCCTTCTTTCTTTTTTCTTTATTTCTTTCTGTCTTCCTTCCTTGTTTTTATTCTTTCTTTTTCTCTCTTTAACTCCTTCATTCACTCTTCCCTGTTTTCTTTCTCCTTGCTTCCTTCTTTTCTTTTTTCCTTCCTTCCTTTCATACTTTTTTCAAATCCTTCCTTCCTTTTTTCCTTCCTTTTTTCTTCTTTCTTTCAGTGTTTCTTTCTTCCTTCCTTCCTTCCCTGCTTCCCTCTTTCCTTCCTTCTACCCTTTATGTTTCTTTCCTTTCCTTCATCACTCTCTTCTTTTTCTTCTTTCTTTTTTCCTTTTCTTCCTTCCTTCTTTTTTTCTCTCTTCCTTTGTTTTATTCTCTCTTTGTGTCTCTCTGTCTGTTTCACTTTATCAATTAAGGGTAAAATAAGGTGAAAAACAGAAACAACAGAATAAGCCCCCAGGAGACTGAAATGTCCACACCACGAACCTGGGAATCTTATAGATGAGGCCATTGCAGTCCCCACTAGGTTCCACTTTCCCATACCCAGCAGCCCTGGGGCCTCAAAGCAAATACTGTACCTGCCCTGACTGAATGCTAAAGGTTAGCCTGGGTGTCCAGACTCCTGTCCCACACTACAGCAGCTCCTAGACCCATCCCCCATAGCCTCTTCCTACACAAGCTCCTTAAACCCCCCCAGATCAGCCCTGAAACCAAAATCAATGTACTAGGTAGCAAAGCCTCCCCTCTGGCCTGCATTGTAGAGAACCAGGTCAGCTTCCCCAACAGAGAAAACTTGATAGGTCCAGTGCACAGAGCACTGCTCTGGGAACTGGACCCCAAGGAGGGACTTGGCCCTCTCAGCCCAAGCCTGGTGTAGTGGAGAGGTCATTGCATTTAGACTCTACATTTAAAGCTCACACATCTCTGGGGCTGGGGCCCTGTTGAACTAGGTCAGGCCCTCCTCACAGCTCTGAGCCTCAGCTTTCTCATCTGGAAAGTGGGCATAAAAATTCTCCCACTCCTTATCTCATAGAGCTGTTGGGAGGAAAACAATTTTTAACTTTTGAAGTCATGAGTAAATGTGAGCTGATGTCATTCCAAGAGAAGGGGCAGCCCATGACAAAGAGAACCTGGGCTTGGACAGTGAGAGTCCCTGTCCCTCCTGTCTCCTTCATCTCCCTGACATCCACATCCACCCTCCAAGTAGAAGCTGAAGCACCTGGGTCCCCTCCCTGTGCTCACCCTGGGGCCCTGCTGATACCTGTTGTGCTGCTGTCCTGGGCAGTGATGATGGACACATTCTGCATAATGTCTGCAACAGAAGGACCAGGTTGGCTGGGGGCTGGGGCTCTCTGCCCAGTCCAGCATCAGGAAGGAAAACGATTAAATTCTAGAACCACAGATTATTAGAGTGGAAGGGAGCTCAGAGGCCATCTAGCCTGATCCCAACCTGACTGACATTGGCTCATAATGCCGTGGAAACAGAGAGAGAAAAAATAGGAAATCCCAGCCTGTGTCTCTGCTGGGAGGCAGCTTTCCCTGTCCTGGCCCAGGAAAAAGCCATCTGGTTTCCCAGGACTCGGCTAGGACCCTGGTACTTGATACATCCCTCCTTCACTCCTTCACTCCCTCACTTGGTGGATGCAGGCCTCCTGCCCCCAGCACTCACAGGACACATTGAGTTGGATGGTTCTCTTCGTGCTCAAACGGCCTCCAGGAAGGGTCACCTGACAGGTGAGGTTGGTGCCATGATGCTGTTGCCCAGGGATGAAGGAGACCTCTGAGGAGTGGGATCCCCCAAAGCTTTGTGGCTTGGAGGAGAGGACAGCCCCTGTCCAGGATAATTTGAAGGGCCTGTTTTCTCCACAGGCCCAAGGAAATGTACAGTTCAGAGTTACTGGGTTCCCCGACTCTAGGATCTCTGGAATAGAGATGTCTGGTTTCTGGATTAAGTCTAGAGAGGAGAGAGACAGTGAGCCGTGGTCTGGGAGGGGAATTAGCTCTCAAATATCCTTCCAGATGTTGGTACCTACCCCATCCCTCAGGGCCCTAGTGTATTCTCCTCATAGTATGACCCCATTCAGGCCTCTTCTCCTTACTGGCCTTCTGGGCATGCCCTGTCATCCTCAGCCCCTGAGTCACTCATAGATTGTGGGTCAAGAGGAAGTTGCAGTAAAGGCAATAGAGAATAACCCCTTCATTATACATAAGGGGAAACTGAGTCCCAAAGAGAGAGAAGGGAAAATTATAAGGCAAAATGCCCCAAAGAGAGTCAGTCAGAAATCTGGGATTACAATCTCCTTCCTTTGACAGCAGCTCCAGAGTTGTTTCCAGCACAAACCATGGCCCCTCCCAGCCTTGCCTGGGGTCCTGGTTCCTCACATTGAGGATTCCATCATATTCCCTCCCCTTTGCAGCTCTGGACCTTTAGGGAGGGTCTTCACAGCCTTCCCTGTGTCTGCTCCTCTCCCTGAGTGGGTTCCCCACGTGTCCTCCATGATTTCTCACCCCTCCCATGGGGAGGTTCAGGGTTTCCAAAGCCAGCCCCTTCCCCAGACCTCCCTGCCTCATACACTGAGAACCTCCCAGGAGAGGAGCATCCTACCTGTCACAGTCACATGAAGTGGCACATTACGGTAACTGTATCTATCATATGCATAGTCAAAACGGAAGAAGTATTTCCCCCCGTCTGAGAATTGGGCATCTGTGATGCTCAGAGAGCAATTGTTCATCCTGGGATCCCCAAAGAGATGGAATCTCCCCTGGGCTTGCTTCTCCACCCTCCGCGATGGGTCATTGGTGGCCACAGGATTGTCACGTAAAACATCATTCCCTTCTCTGAACCAGTAGCCATAAACTGGGTTGCGGCCATTGGGTGACAGTCCATAGTGGTCGAAGGCGCAGGGGACATGGGCACACATCCCCTCCTGCACAGTCACCGAGGGCTGTACCTCCACTCCCTGGGACAGGATCCCTGAGGGCAGACAGAGACCTGGTCAGCATCTCCAACTCTTCTCACCCCCTCAGCCCAGCCTCCCTCTGCACCAGCCCCACTCACCCTCCCAGAGCAGGGGCAGCAGCAGCAGCAGCAGCATCTATGAGACAGAAGACAGCCAGGTTCGAATGGGGGCCTGTGTCACTCTCTGAACACCATGGCTCCCTCTGGACATCTGTGCCAGGCTCAGGGAAAAGAGGAAGATGAACCAGGAAGCCCATGTGTGGAGAGAGGGGGAGGCCCGTCCTCAGAAGAGGAACCCCTGTCCTCTTCCCCCGTGGGCTCCTGTCCTCCTTAGCTGAGCTCAGTGGGGAGGGGCCTCCTGTGATTAATTGAGGGGAAGCTGGAACCTCTCCCCTCCGCTACATATATACACATTAATATGGAAATTGGAGGCCTGCTCAGAAAACCTGAGATGGAGGTATGCACGTGGAGAGGATCTCTCAGGTCATCTGGACAGGCTGCAAAGTCCTGTTACATTACCTACAGCTACTCAAAATGCTGTACTTTTTGGAACAAATATATGTATGTAGGTATGTATATCTATCAGTTTATCTGTCCATCTATATACTTTTGTACTATGTCTGTAAGCATGACATTGTTATCTTAGCTTTCTCTCTTAACATGATCAAATTTTATTGTGTTCAACCAGCTAAATGATACCTCGAGACAAACATCTATATGTGATGAAAAGACCAGTTTAACCGATCATTTAATTCCCTCCTTTTGTATTTAATTTGAATTTTTTTTGGAGGGGGAAAGTCAGGGCAATTGGGGTTAAGTGACTTGCCCAAGGTCACACACAGCTAGCAATTGTGTCAAGTGTTTGAGGCTGACTCCAGGGCCGGTGCTCTACTCACTGTGCCACCTTGCTGCCTCTGAAAATAATATTACTGATTATGCTTTTGGGGATTACTTGTAGCAAAACCCATTTTCCTATCCCTTTATTTTGAATATATATACATGTGTATGTATTTACGTATGTGTATATATAGATATATCCCATGGGAAACAATTTATTGCTTTTTTAACTATTTCTCCATTCCTTTTTTTTTAAGTTGGGCAGATTTACATTTAGGGTTATAATTTTTAACTTTATGTTTTCCTCATCAATTTTTTTTTAATTTTCAAGAAATTCGGTAGGCAAAATCAAGAAAAGAGTAACATTGTATACTGATTTCGTGTTCTCATAAGAGGGAATCTGGGAATCAGTTAGGGAAAATATGAAATAGAGCATTTGGAAGAAGGCCAAAGAAGGACAAAACAAAAGCATTTCTCTCCCATACTACAGATTACCTCGATATAAAAGACAAGAGAGAAGTAGAGAGCATCAATTGGATCACAGGTGTGACAATTGGATGACAAGTATGGTTTGATGTAATAGAGATGAAGTATTTCAAATCTCTCCCTCTCTCTCTCTCTCTCTCTCTGTCCCTCTCTCTCTCTCTCTCTCTCTCTCTCTCTCCCTCTCTCCCTCTCTCTCTCTCTCCCCCTCTTCCTCTCCTTCTCTCCCTCTCTCTCTCTCCCTTTCTCTCCCTCTCTCTCTTTCCCTCTTTCTACCTCTCTCTCTCTCTCCCCCCCCCCCGCCCCGTCTCTCTCTCTCTCTTTTTCTCTCTTTCATTTTCTCTCTTCTCTTTCCATTTTCTCTATCTCTTGCTTTCTCAAGGAGAGGGAGAAACAGAAGGGAGATAGAGAATTGGGAATTCAAATGTTAATAAAGTAATATTTAGAATTTTACATATAATTGGGAAATTTTTAACAAAATAAAAAAATATTTTTAAAAGGCCATGACAAAGGAGAGAGCAAAGAGAAGACTGGAGAAGGACAAACGTGGTCTCAATTTACAAGAGGGAAGAGAGCAGTCTGCTCACTGAACAACAACAGGCTTGACCTCGGTTCCCAGGGCTATGGGAGAATGGATGATTAAAGAGATACTTGGGCAATGGTTAGATAGGGAAGTAGTGATGGTGACAAGCCACCTTGACTTGCTCAACCAGAGATCATGCCAGAGACTTCTCAATTTTTTTTCCTCCTAATCATCTTTAATATTCTGTTCAATAATTTTTACCACATATACCAGATAAATCATCTAAATAAATAGATGCAATAGTCTTTTACTGATAGCAGTACAAAAATAAACCACATTCTGTATCCATCTGAACCCCCCCTGCCCAGCCTTCCCACCCCAATCTGATCAGCTCCCATCCGGCCCTCTATCATCTACAATAGGCACATGTACCTGGAGTGACATTGCCCCTGGCCCTGGCACCTCTCTCCCCTTGCCTCCTCCCCAATACATTCATTTGTCTGTACAAAGCTATAAGCTCATTCTGTGCAAAAGAAGCTTTCCCAGGCTGAGACTGGTCGGGCTGGAGGTGATGCCAAGAGAAGGGGCTCCATAAGCCCTCAACCTGCCCAAATAAAAAACCCCAACCTTGTCCACCTCTGGAGCAAGATGGGAGGGAAATTGACCACTGTTAGAAAAGCTATTAAGAGTAATGCCCCAAAGCAGGCTGAGATGGGGCCCTGCCACCTGCCTTCCCATCCGAGGGATGTAGATGTTTGCACCTTGCAATTTTGAAAAGAAAAATTCTTAACTTTAAATCCTTAACTTTAAAAGAAAAATTCTAAGTACCAGCCCTGGATTATAACATTCAAAAGTTAGTGTGGAAGTGGGGGGAGGCACGGAGAAAAGGCCAGTGCTATGCTGTCCACACTGGAGTTGGAGGCACGGTGCTAACTCTTTTCTGGACATAATTACTAATTTAGTAGAGGAAGAGATTGATGCTATAGTTATACTTGGCCTGAATTTGAGCACAATGTTGGAAGAGCTATCATGTCCTATGAAGAAGACAGACAACAGTGCCATCAGTTGCACTAGAATGGATTGCAGAGCTGCACTCAGAGAGCAGTTGTTGATGGTTCCATGTCATCAAGGCCAGAGGTCTCCAGGAGATCAGTCCAGGGATCTGTCCTGGGCTCTGTGCTGTGCAGCATTTTTACCAGTGACTTGGATGAAGCCAGATGTGATCTGCTCATCAGATTTTGAGATAACACAGAGCTCTCAGAAATAGCAAACACAGTAGATGACACAGGATGAAAAAGGATGTTAAGAGCCTGCAACACTGGCCAAGATGGCACCTGGAAAGCAGGGACTTGGGTGAGCTCCCCACCAAGTCCCTCCAAAAACCTATAAAAATGGCTCTGAACAAATTCTAGAACTGCAGACCCCACAAAATAGCAGAAGGAAGCAAGGCTCCAGCCCAAGACAGCCTGGATAGTCACTGGGTGAGGTCTATTGTCCACAGAGCTGGGAGCAGAAGGGAGCAGAGCCCAGCATGGGCCATGCAGACCAACCAGACCAGGAGCCAGGAGGAACAGGCCCTAGTGCCCTGAATCAGTGAGCTGTGGCAGTTACCAGACTTCTCAACCCACAAACACCAAAGACAACAGAAAAAGTTAGTGGGAAAAGCTGCAGGGAGTGAAAGGAATTAGCGATTTGGCCACCACTTGCGGGGCAGTGGAGGTGGTACAGCTACAGAACTACAGGTGCAGTTGCTTCTGGCCCCAGGCCCACCTGGTGGGAGGAATTAAGTGGCGGATCACAGCCAGAGTGCAGAGCCTGCTTAAGATCTGAGTCAGGTCCGGGTTGGCAGTTCTTGGAGAAGGAGGGGTGCTGGTGTGGCAGAGCTGGTTGTATAGAAATAGCTCTGAAAAACAATTGAAGCAAAACCCATTTTCCTATCCCTTTATTTTGAATATATATACATGTGCATCCCCTCAAGCTTGGAACAAAGTACTCTTTACTCTACAAGCAGTCATACCCAATGAAAAGATCAAGGGTCAAGTAGTTGGCTGGGAACATGGCCAGGCAGAGAAAACAGACTCAGATTCAGTCTCAGACTTTGGAATATTTCTTTGGTGACAAAGAAGACCAAGACATACAACCAGAGGAAGTCAACAAAGTCAATGAGCCTACATCAAAAGCCTCCAAGAAAAACATGAACTGGTTTCAAGCCATGGAAGAGCTCAAAAAGGATTTGGAAAAGCAAGTAAGAGAAGTAGAGGAAAAATTGGGAAGGGAAATAAGAATAATGTGAGAAAACCATGAAAAACAAGTCAATAGCTTGCTAAAGGAGACCCAAAAAAATACAGAGAAAAAAATACTGAAGAAAAGAACACCTTAAAAAAATAGACTAACTCAAATGGCAAAAGAGCTCCAAAAAGCCAATGAGGAGAAGAATGCCTTGAAAGGCAGAATTAGCCAAATGGGAAAGGAGGTCCAAAAGACCACTGAAGAAAATACTACCTTACAAATGAGATTGGAGCAAGTGGAAGCTAGTGACTTTATGAGAAATCACGATATTATAAAACAGAACCAAAGGAATGAAAAACTGGAAGACAATGTGAAATATCTCATTGGAAAAACCACTGACCTGGAAAAGAGATGCAGGAGAGATAATTTAAAAATTATTGGACTACCTGAAAGCCATGATCAAAAAAAGAGTCTAGATATCATCTTTCAAGAAATTATCAAGGAGAACTGCCCTGATATTCTAGAGCTAGAGGGTAAAATAGAAATTGAAAAAATCTACTGATCGCCTCCTGAAAAAGATCCCAAAAATAAAACTCCTAGGAATGTTGTCACCAAATTCCAGAGCTCCCAGATCAAGGAGAAAATACTGCAAGCAGCCAGAAAGAAACAATTAGAGTATTGTGGAAACACAATCAGGATAATACAAGATCTAGCAGCTTCTACATTAAGGGATTGAAGGGCTTGGAATACGATATTCTGGAGGTCAATGGAGCTAGGATTAAAAACAAGAATCACCTACCCAGCAAAACTCAGTATCATGCCCCAAGGCAAAATATGGATTTTCAATAAAATAGAGGACTTTCAAGCTTTCTTGGTGAAAAGACCAGAGCTGAATAGAAAATTTGACTTTCAAACGAAGCATGAAAAGAGAAACAAGAAAAAGAAATCACAAGGGACTTAACTAAAGTGGAACTGTTTTGTTTACATGCCTACATGGAAAGATGATGTGTATGATTCATGAGACTTCAGTATTAGGTAGGTGAAGGGAATATGCATATATGTATGTGTATGTATATATATATATATATATATATATATATATATGTGTGTGTGTGTGTGTGTGTGTGTGTGTGTGTGTGTGTATGTATATATGTATGTGTATATATACATATATAGACAGAAGGCACAGGGTGAGTTGAATATGAAGGGATGATATCTAAAAAAGTAAAGTCAAATTAAGGGAGGAGAGAGGAATATATTGAGAGAGGGAGAAAGGGAGAGATAGAATGGGGTAAATTATCTCTCATAAAAGTGGCAAGAAAAAGCAGTTCTGTAGAAAGGGAAGAGGGGGCAGGCGAGGGGGAGTGAGTGAATCTTGCTCTCACTGGATTTGACCTGAGGAGGGAATAAAATACACACTCAATTGGGTGTCTTACCCCACAGGAAAGAAGGAGGAAGAAGATAAAAAAAGGGGGGATGATAGAAGGGAGGGCAGATAGGGAGAGGAGGTAATCAAAAACAAACACTTTCAAAATGGGACAGGGGCAAGGGAGAAAATTCAATAAAGGGGGATAGGTTAAGAAGGAGCAAAATATAGTTAGTCTTTCACAACATGAGTATTGTGGAAGGGCTTTACATAATGATACACATGTGGCCTATGTTGAATTGCTTGCCTTCTTAGGGAGGATGGGTGGGAAGGGAAGAGGGGAGAGAATTTGGAACTCAAAGTTTTAAAAACAGATGTTCAAAAACAAAAAAAAAAGTTTTTGCATGCAACTAGGAAATAAGATACACAGGCAAGGGGGAGTAGAAATTTTTCTTGTCCTACAAGAAAGGAAGGGAAAAGGGAATGGAGGGGAGTGAAGTGACAGAAGGGAGGGCTGACTGGGGAGCAGGGCAACCAGAATATACGCCCTCTTGGAGTGGGGGTGAGGGTAGAAATGGGGAGAAAATTCATAATTCAAACTCTTGTGAAAATCAATGCTGAAAACTAAATATATTAAATAAATTAAATAAATAAATTTTTAAAAAGCCTGCAACACTGAGCTTTATCTCATAATCCATCATTGTACAGGGGCTGCTACGTGGTCAAGTGCATAGAGCCTTGAGCCTGAAGTCACTGAGACTGACCAGTGAGATCCTCAGAAGGTCACTTCACCCCTGTTTGCCTCAGTTTACTCCACTATAAAATGGGGATAAGAATAGCCCCACCTGCCAGGGTTGTTGTGACATCAAATGCCCTAATAGCTCTGAAAGTTCTTAGCACAATGCCTGGCACTTACTGGGCACTGTACAAATGCTCATTCTCTTACTTCTTCCCCAAGAGGGAGAAATGCAAAGTCTCACCCTTGGATACAAAAATTAATTTCCTTAAGGTGATAGGAGAAAGGTATGGTTAAGAAGAATCCCTGAGAATCAGTAGAAGGGCAGAGTTGGGAGGGGCCTCAGCAGTCACTGCACAGGAAGCTCCACTCTGCCCTATCTGAAAGGTGGCTATCCAGGCTTGAAGGAGGGGAAGCCACAAACTCTGTAGGTAACCTCTTTCTCTTTGGGCACCACTAATTCTTAGGATGCTTTTCCTGACATAAAGCAGCTCATTGACCACAGCTATCCATATATCCTGGTCCCACCTTCTTGGACCTCAGAGAAGAAAGCCAAGCAGTTACCCATATAACCTAGGTCTACATCCCTCCTACAAAAGGGGCCTTCTGGAAAACAAGGGATGGGTCCCCAGCATTTAGAGAAATGACAGAGCAAGTTTGGCTTTTCTTTGTTCATCTACTTTTGTGAAAAAAGATCTTCCTTGGGGAACCTCATTCTCCAAAGTTTGACCTCTAAATGATGTTGTTTGTGATGGCGAAGGGCATTAGCATTCAGAGTCAACAGGTTTGGTAAAATCATGAGCTCTTTCACTGACCACCCACTCTTCTGCACTTCTCCAATGGACCAAGAGCTTTGGGGACTCCAAAACTCCCTCCCCTCAGGTGAGAGATGGGCCTTAGAAGAAAAGCCTGTGATCAGAGAAGGAGACTTCCCAAGAGACCAAGTCTTCCCCTTTTAATGATCTCTACTCCTTTTCCCCACCAACTCTGAGAGAATCTCTTGACTTCCCTAATATGATGTCTCTCTGGTGCTGAGACCCAACTCCAAATGCCATGCTCTGTCTACGCCAGGGATTACACCATTCTTCCAAAGTCTCCCAGTCACTGAGAGGGGAGAAACTATCCCAGGCCTGTCTTCTGCATGAGCTCAACAATGGTTAGAGTATAATTCAGGCAACACCTAGTTCCTCTTCCTTTCTTCTCTTTCTTAAGCTGAATATCAAGTTATGTTTTGGAATGAGAAACCTCAGCAAGGCAGTGTGTGTTATTTTGGAGTATGAGCTAACCATTTTACAGTGTCTCAACTGATTTCTGCTGAGATTAACATTATCTAATTTGCATTACTTATTTCACAAAACAAAACCTGTTTCCCTCTCTCTGTGGATACCTACTTCTTCTGCTTTAGGGATCTGAAAGTCAAATGTCAATTATGACACTTCTTGGTAAGTTAAATGTGGGGCTTCTCCATGTCAGTGTCCTCTCTATTCAGTCAATTTTAGCTCAACTCTCTGTTTCCACTATGACTGTGAAGTTTTTCTGTATGATTGCTTAAATATCTCCATGGTATTTCTCTCATTGTATGTTTCTGGAAAGGCTACAATTTTTACCTTCTTTCTTGTCATTCTATCTGGAAGCTCAGTTGGGTTGGGTTATAGGTATCTTAGATGTTTTTCTATTCCTCAAATATTTTGAGTTTGTTCTTCTTTCTCCCTCTAATTCATCCCTGCACATTTAATGAGTTGAAGGTCCAGAATGGGTGTCACCAGAATGGTAAAGCTCCTTTAGTCCCTTCCATGTTGTTGTTCATCCTTCATTCTTGAAGAGGACCGATGGCATCAGGAGGGTGGTAATGTCTTGACCTGCAAATGAACTGGATTTGAGTGGGGCAGAGCTGTGCAAAGTCATCAGCCTCACCCTCTCCTCCAGAGTCATTGGAGTCCAGTGGCAAGACATAGGTCAGGACAACTGGTGAGGGCTCGGGGTGCTGAGTTAGACATTGGATTTTTTAAGCTAAGTCTTTCCCAGGTCTCAGTTTGTCTGAGGCAACACCCATTCACTGATTAAAGGCTAGGTAAGAATGGAGGCAAAAGATGGTCTAGGTTGTCATCATAAAAGAATCAATCTGAGAGCATAAGACACTCAGAGTTTCTGGCCAGAACAGAAACAACTGCTATTTGCACTCTGAGCCATCAAAACCCAAACAAACAGCAGGTAAGGCTTAGGCTGGGACCTATTATCGGCTAATCAGTGAAAGGCAGAGTGATTTGGGTTTAAAGACATAGTCCAGTAGCTCCATTTGAATCCTAATGGGCTTTATCAAAGCCGGGTTTTCCAGAGCTATATTTCAAGAAATCATAAATGAAATCTTAGACAAGAGTTAACTGTCCCAGCTTTAAAAAAAATCAATGATAGAATAAGTAAACAGGGAAGAAAAAATTTTAGTCCCTAAAGTCCATGATACCTTATGAAATATAAACAATCAAAATTTATATTCCTTCGGACAGAGCACCCACATGTAGAGGTGTATCAGTAAGGGAATAATAACGATATAGACGATAATTGTCAAAGTGCCTATGTAGTTCTGTATCGCAAAGTATACAAGACTCTCCACGTAGAATGCAGAAGTAAACCATTGATTCAGACCCCGGAGAACCATATCCCATAAGCCATCTACCCAATTCATCACAGCAGTAAGCATTAGAAAAGCTGGCAGCCTTCCTGTGTGCTTTTCTTGGTCTTTCACCTCCACAGCAGTTGCTGGAAACGTTGTTACAATACTTTATGGGCAGTCAATGCAAATGGGATTTGACTTGTTTGGGTTAGCCCCAGTGGGCAAAAGCAGGAGGAGCTGATGGAAGGAAGACTGAGGCCAATTTAGGCTTAATGTTAGGAAAGACTTCCTGACTGTCAGAGCAATCCAAAGGTGGGATAGACCACTTAGGGAAGTAGGCAGGCCCCAATCAATCAAGTCCTTCCTCAGTCATAGCCTGCCGAAGACAAATGTACCTCCCCTGAACAACCATCCTACTTCCCTCACAGCCATCAAGGGCAGCCCATCCCTCCTTTCCTTCTATTTATTCCTCTCTGTTCATTGTCGACCTGAAAGTTTGGTTAAAGGAGGCAAACAAGCTAGGTGATATGTAAATTCATATTGTTTATTCCCTTAAAGCTAGTAGCATACATACATGTATGGGGCCAGATGGAATTCGACTGTCTGAACAAAAGAGTGAGAAGGTTTAAATACATTTTTAGAACAGTCCCAATTCAGCATGTCTATGTCACTCAAATTTATGATCTCCGTGTATGTTTAACCATGATACAAGAAAAGGACTTTTCTTAATTGAATAGTTTGTAAGTACAATAAGATTAGAGAGTTGACAAAGTGTCAATTGAAATTACAACCTAGGATCATTGTGTTTAATTTGCCATTAACATGTCATAACATAGTATATGTCTATAAAATACTAAGGAAAAAGTCACATTATTCAAGATAGTGTCACAGGTTAAGGGTCTCATCCTAAATGGCCACAGAGGGAGGAAAGAATGCTCTTAAGTCAGCCCCTTCTGGCTTTGTTGACATAGGAAGTGGTATTCTTTGAGTAAACTCAGAGAACAAAGAGGATGTTAGGTCCAGGTTCTTCTTCTGGTTGATTAGTTCAGGCTCTGGCCTTTATTGAAGTTACTAAATTGATATTAAATGATTGTCATTTCCTCCTTTTGGTCAAAGGTAAGCTGAAAGCTTTGCCTTTAGACTAGGGAAGATACAGAAAAACCTCTCTCTTCCTCAGGGAGGAAGTTCTAAAAATCCTTATCTGGGTAGATTCGGGATTTTTTTGTTTTTTGTTTTTATTTTTTTTCCAACTGCTTCCACTAAAGATAAGGTCGAATTCTTTTTCAGAAGGGGTCTACCTCAAAGGGTGAGTGGAAAGATGGGAGAAAGAGTTGCTTTTTTTTCTGTGGTTGAGCATCCCCAGAGATGGGCAGCCACTGCAAAGTAATTGTAAACAAGCAGAAGGAGCAAGTTGCAAGGGGGATCATGGTAGGGAGCATAATGGGACAAATAGAGCAACTGAGTAAAATGAGCTAAAGATACCAAAGATACAGGTAACCAGTCTTGGGTATGTAAGGGGCTCCTGTGGGGAGGGAGCTGTTCTTTGTGCAGGTCTGGTCTGGACTCTTGGGAAAGCTGTCTACGTCTGATGTTGCATTTTTCAGGCCCCTTTGAAACTGGAAGGCAAGGTCTCCTAT
The DNA here is from genome assembly GCF_011100635.1 of Trichosurus vulpecula. NCBI lineage: Eukaryota > Metazoa > Chordata > Mammalia > Diprotodontia > Phalangeridae > Trichosurus > Trichosurus vulpecula. The sequence goes on from NC_050574.1 coordinate 43,078,269, forward strand.
GGGCTCAGATGTTCACTCGGGAGCAAGGGCAATCTTTAGATGTGACAGACCTAACAGGGGCTCCCAGAAGACATATAATTTGATAATTGAGAGGAAACTGCACAACATAGGTAAAATGGCTAAAGTCACATAGAAATGGTTCAAATTCCCAGTTATACAGGGCTAGATTCAAACAATACAATAAAGTTTTTTTTCACAATTCACAAAATTGCACAAGTACATTAAGTCAGGTACAGACCAAACCACTTAGATGGCTCACAATAGACTGGTATTGAGAGGGGAGATTTGCACGTCATATGTTTACATTTACACATTCGGTAACCAAGAAAATTTAAACATGAACCACATAAAGCAATGCAGTCATTATTAACAATGTTAATTAACATTAAATTCCTTGTATCCCAGTCACCTATTCCCAATGTCCATTTAAGCATCACAGATGCCTGATATAGTTATCTAGTCCCTAGTGATCCTTTCTTTGACAATAGGTTTTATTCTTAGGACAGTTCCAAAAGGGCGTTCTGCTTCTGTGGTTCAGATCTAGAAGTTCCCAGATAATCCTTACTTAACATAACTTAGTACAATCACTTAAATTTGGTTCTCCATCTTTGAAACTTCAGAGTATTTCAGTTTATATACCATCTGCTGCTTCTATCCTCACCTAAATCTTGTACCTGGTATAAGAATCCTTTAAAATGTGGAGGCACAACCATAAAATGAGCTCATCTGCCTTTTACCACTATCTTATATAATTTTGTGCAAAAAATCCAAATTTGACATTTTATTACCAAAACATGCTTATGGCTTGAATTTCCATGCCAGATAAATTTTGGAAGCCAAACATATACATCTGTATACAATTCTTAGAGGAATCAATCTGATCCTATTGCCTTTCTCAAAATTGGCTATCCTTTTTTAAATTAGACATCTATCACATTCCATCTTTGTCTTATTATCTGCTCTAATCATTTCCTCCTTTTGGAGGAAGTAATCTCTATATTACATTTATTTGACCGTGAATATAGGTTAAAATTGTAAGCTATTCATTCTTGCACCCTACTACAATAATTCAGAGATGTTCCAATTTCCATCTATTATTTAACAGATTTATCATTGTACCTACAGAGCTTCTTGATAATATAAATTTGGTATAAAAGAGGGACAATATCATATATTTTAACAGAGGGAAAGAACTTCCTTAGCTCTGTTTGATTCCAGGTACGAGTCATATCTGACAGTCAGTCATATAGTCACTAGATAGTCACCAAAAGCAGGGCTTAGGAGCAATCAGGTGGGGAATTTTCCTTTTCAGAAAGGAAATAGCAAAATTAGGAAATAGAGTCAGGAAGATCCTACAAAGGCCATGTCCAAGGTTGTCTTCAAAACTTTTCCCAGGCATAGCCATCCATCTTTAGAAGTTCTCAGCCTGCAGCATATGCCATTCTACTATTGGCTTTATGGCACTTATTCCTGTAATCAGAGCTTAAAAGAATAGCAAATTGCAGTCCCATGAAGTCTTAAATAGCAAATAAATATGGGCTGGTATCCTTCAGATAGGGCTGTTCCAAATTTGATTCAGCATTAATTATCAAACCAAGTTAAATAATTTTTCTGTCTTCTAAAAATACTTCCTGACACTCTCTTAACATACTTAAACCATCTGAAACTAGTACAAAGGTATCCAGAGCAATTATCTAGGGACAGGAGGGGCTTGGATAACCCACATTTGTCCCCAAACCTTCTTATCTGCCTTTCATGTTTCCAATCAAACCTTTACTTATCTTTCCAAATCTCTCGAGCCCATTATTCAGTTTTCCTTTACATTTCAACCATAAGACAAGATAGCTCCTAAGTTATTACTTTTTACTAACATAGCTCTCTGTACTGGAATCCCATTCCAGCTTAAACAAAGCAAAGAGGTTAATGACTAACTTCACAGGTTGATGGATTTGTGTCCTTGTTTCACAAGCTTGTTTATTCTTCCCCAATTATACTCATTCTGGAAGAAAGAGACACTTCAGGAATTAAATCTTATATACATGATAGCTTCAAACACTAATTTTAACTCTTGCTTAGGCCATGGAATGACTACAAATTCAGAGTAGGCCTTCTAAAAACCACACAAGAAATTTTTCAAAACATTTCTAGCAGTATTTCCCCTTCTTTAAAAACAGTTTAACTTGATGTTAACAGGAATAATCACTAAACTTTTATGAAGAAAATTAGTTGGAAAGTTTTAAAATGATTGATATCTCTTTCTTCCTCCTTAAAGCAAAGATAAACCCTTAAACATTGGAGTCCATTAAAACTAAGTTGGTGTACAATGTCATTATTCCCAAAGTATTACACAGAATTCCTAGATAGCATGAAGTTCTTTAGCCAAAAGGATGTTTGTAATGGAGAGGAGACTTAGTTTCTTTAAGTCAAGAACATACACAATTAAATTAGCCTTATCACAATTAACAAAGTTTACCAGGCCTTTAAAAATTTGCAACACCCTAAGCATTATTATGTATTTTAAAACTTGAAGCAACCTATTGTCAAATTAGGTGGATGCATTTCTAAATCTCCACGCACAGAGTCATTCATCTCATCATTAATATATTAAAGCTATAACTTTAAACCACCATATATATTCTCATAATGGGCAAGATTTCAAATGGAAAATCTGCTATCATAGTAAACATGAGCATTATCATTATTACTTGTTTATAACCAAATATAATAGTTTCAAATTATCACATTTTTATCACACACTTTTTAAAGACTCAATTCACATATATCAAAATCAGATTAAAATTGCTATGATACCACACAATGGTCTTCTCAAATTTCACAATCTAAGAGAATTTTAGAAATACAGGAACAAAAAACTTCAGACGGCCTCAATTGCAGTTCCAGATTATCACATATAGAAATTATTCAATCTATTATTTTGGCATTTAAAAACCACTTCAGAATTAACAGTTACATTAGAAAGAGATAATAATAATGTTGTTTCTAACATATGCCAGTCATTGTGTTAAGCATTTTACAATCATTATATTATTTTGATCCCATAACAACAACCATCATTATTTTCTCCTTATAAATCAGGAAACAGGTCAAACAAACATAAAATAAATTTTTGCAACTGGAACAGAGAAACATGAAGTTGACTGAGAGCAGAAGCTAGCATCCCAGTGGTGATAATTCTTGAAGGCAGAGCTTAGGGAATGCTAGTCACAGGCCCAATCCATCAACCTTTCCCTTCCCCACAACTGCAGAATTTACTGAGCCTGGGGTGGTTTGCAGCTGCTGGGACAGGGTGGGCATAATGTATAGGACCTGGGTGACATTTCCAAGCTTTGCCTAGAAGGATGGGCTACAAGGTGCCCAAGGGGCACAGAACTACCCAGTCTGTGAATTGCTGCCCCTCCCCTCTTTTGCCAGCTGAGGAAGGGTGATTTAAGTTTTCCCTACAATCCTCCAGCATTCTCTTCTCTTAATCTGATCTGGGGATGAGAGGAGTTAACAAGAACCCTTATGGGTGTTAAAAATTCCCACACTGAGATATATCCTTTTAACCTTGGGGAGGGAGTGGGGAAAGATAAGTGATCAGGATTGGGGAGAGGTGTTTTAGCACGAGTGAGTTACTAGAGTTACCTGTGGTCTCAGGAGTTTTCTCCCGTAATTCCAACTAATCGGTTTCCAAATTTTTTAATGATTAATCCCATAATCTGAATAGACTCACTCACAGCACACAAGACACAGACACACACTGACAGACAAAACTTGACAAATAATGACAGGACAAATACAAACTGAGCTCGCAGTTAACTAAAGAGGGGGAAATAGAGGCTTGCTAGAAATCCCCATCATGAATTGGCTATTATTATTCTGAGGAAAGGGGGTTGGGGAACTTGAAAGGATTCAAGACCTCACAGGGTAGGGGAGTGGATCCTGCAACCTCTGCTTGCAGCATTTCTATGGTCTTTGGGGGAAGCCTTGGCATCCCTGATGTTTCTGACTTTCTATAACCTACATCCAAAGTGTAGCTGTCTTCTTCAAGAACAAAACCCTTAAGGGAAGTGGGGAAGGGGAGGGGAGGAGACAATGGCAGTGGAACAAAGTTATCCTCCTTAGGGCTATGGCAGGTAAGGGAAGGCAAGAAGGGAGGGAGTAATGACAAACTGCAATTATGCTCCCCAGAAACCAAACCTTTAAGGGAAGGGAGGGAGGAAGAAGGAGAGAAATTAGGGCAGAAAGAGTGGTGGAGCAGCAATGGCTGGAGTTGTTGGACAAGAGAAGAGAGTGAGGTGGAGGGAATTAGCCAGTGCTGAGGGTGATGCTGAAGCAGCTTTGTGAGCCTTAAGGGAAAAGGCTTCTGCCTTTTGTTCTTGCTCAGCCATCTCAGCAAACCCCTAATGGAAACATTCCCACTCCTGGCTAGATGTTTTATTGGCCTTTAAACTTAATTTGGTTTTAAGATAAAGTACCTTTGACCAGTCCAAAAGTGTCCTAGTGTGGCCAATATAATTTGAGGCTATCTGTAGTTAATTGACACTACTTGTGGTCATCAGACTGGTAACGGCATGTTTTTTGTTAGCCAGATTTCTAATTTTAGTTTCTGATTGACCCATAGCTTATTTTCCTAGACAGATCTTCAAAAGGGACCTAAGTAATCCAAAACAATCTAATGCAAAAGTCCCAGAACTGGCTCAAAAGGAATTGCAGACTTCAGCCAAACTAGTGGGAGTCCTTTGGAAGCTGGGAATAGGGAGAACTTACCCAACCCTGTCAAGGTTAAGACACCAGGAAAAATGAATCCTGAGGTGCCTGAGTCTAGCATTGGTGAGGCTGGGGTGCTGTTCTGTCTTTGTCCCTTTCTATCAGTTCCAATCTGATGTCCACGGTACCATGGCTGTCAACCTGAAAGTTTGGTTAAAGGAGGCAAACAGGCTAGGTGATATATAAACTCATACATATATGAATACATACATATATGGAGCCAGATGAAATCTGTGTGAACAAATGAATGAGAAGGCTTAAATACATTTTAGAACATTCCCAACTCAGCATGTCTGTGTCACCAATTTATGATCTCCATGTATGTTTAACCATGATACAAGAAAAGGACTTTTCTTAATTGAATAGGTTGTAAATACAATAAAAGAGTTGACAAGGTGTCAACTGAAATTATGATCCAGGACATCTGTATTTTCTTTACCATTAACATACCATAACATAGTATATGTCTAAAAAATATTATGATAAAAAAGTCCCATATTGAAGGTAGTCTCTCCAGTTAAGGATCTCATCCTTAATGGCCATAGACAGAGAAAAGAATGCTCTTAAGTCAGCCCCATCTCGACTCATTAACATAGGAAGAGGTATTCTCTGAGTAAACTCAGAGAACAAAGAAGCTGTTAGGTCCAGGCTCTTCTTCTGGTTCATTAGTTCAGGCTCTGGCCCTTATTGAAGTTACTAAATTGATATCAAATGATTATTATCATCCATTGTGCTTATTGGGAACACACCACCCTTGAGGTCAGGGCAGTGCCCTCCTCCACAAAATGAACATGTTCTTGATTTGATATTCTAGCAACATCGGATTTGCCCCTCAGCAGAACAAAACCTCCCAGAAGCCTTAGGGACTGTCTCACTCTATCTCTGTGTGCCCAGCACCTACAACTGTGCCTGGAAAGTAAGTGGCCATAAGGAAATCCTTGTTGATTGACATTGATGTGGATTGAATTGAGTCATGGCTCTGCCACTAACTCACTGGGCACCTATGGATGAATTCCTCCCCCTTTAGAGCTGAGAGCTCTTCCAACAAAAGAGAATTTGAACTTGGTTTTAAAGTTCCTTCCAGTTCTCAAGTCCCGTGCTCAGATTGCTGGGAGGGGTCTTCTAGGTCTGGTGTTCCATGTTCTAAGGGTCCTTCCAGCTCTGAGGCTTGAGGAAGAGCCAGGGAGAGAGTGTCTATGTAGAGGATTAAGTCAGGACTTGGCGCCCCATTATTACCTTGAGCTGTTCGATGGGTCTTGGTCAGATGGGAAGGATGGTTCCTCCTGAACATGCCCAAGTTCATTTCTCTTCTAGGCCAGTCCAATGTTTCTAAGATGAGACTCTAAAGCAAGAGGCCTTTACTGACCCATAGGGTAAGGAGTGGTACTGATTAGTATGACATTTAAAAAATGGTAGAGAGACAGAGTTTCTGTGTAATTTAATCATTTTATTAATAAGGCCAGGAGGTCATTAGTAAAAAAAAATGGTCATTAGGCCTCTCTCTGAGACCAAAGACAATCATGGGGATGGACTCACAGTTTATATACCCTTCAAAACAGCTGGTGGTCCATCAAACAGCAATAAAATCTAACCTAATTGGAGAGGGGCTATATTAAAATGAAGGGCTGGGTATCTCTTGGATAAGGAGAATATCTGTCTACCAGAGGCACCATGGCTTTAGGCTTTCATTTCAAAGGATGCATACCCCAGCCAAGCTTGAGCAGAATGGGAGAGCTTCCACCAGTGTGGGTCCTTGAACAAGAGAGGGAGTCCAATCTCATCATAAGCAAGGTCCTTAAGAACTGAACTTAAAGTCTGGACTTTAGAGGGGAGAGCCCTGAATGCCCCACCCCCAATTTTTGGTTGTGGATAATCATTTTTCATGTTAGACTATCAGAGGTTGATTCTTGAACATCCTAAACCTTTAGGATTACGCGATAAGAATGGTCCTTGTGTGGAAGGTGGGAGTCACTGGAAATAGAAAGATTATTAATATCAATAGTTTACAGACTGTTTTCATGGCTTTTCAGCCTTTGCATTGTCTGTGGGGCTAAAATGAAGGCTGTCCTATATCAAGTATGCTTTGGTGCACCAAAGGCATTTGCACAAGACATCTTTGACTCCCATCTGCAGTGACCTAGAAATGAGCTAATTCTGAGCTTCCCAGTGGAAACTTCATCAAGATAAAACATGCAATACAGTGGTTGGGGTGCAGATTCCTCAGACCTGAATTTGGACTTTGTGGATTCATGTCTTGGGTTTGGGGGCTGGGAGTTTGAAGAAGTCCCCTCAGTCTCCTCTCCCTCTGGAGGGTAGAGTGCCAAACTCCTCCCAAAGCCTGCCTTTATAGAAGACAGACACCTCACTCCACTCTGTATTTGCTGCCCTGCCTGGTTTTTTCCATGGAACAGGATACCCCTGATCCAGGGACCGCCTTTGACTGAGCCTACTATGAATGTGCTGGAAAGCCCTGATTAAAACCAATGGGGCTCTAGGGACATACCCCACCAGCGTGGGAAATCTGTAGATTAGTCCAGGATGTCCCCCAAGTGGCTCCTCTGGGCAGTGATCCCTGGGGAAGCTGTGGGGTTTCACACAGAGTGATGGTGGTGGGGGAACTGAGCCCATGCAGAACAGAAAAGTCCTGCTACCATCTAGCGGCAAAGACAGAGAACAGCAGTGGAGTCCTGGAAGGAGCAGGGCCTCCTCCTCCCTGTACCCCAGTAGGAGACACACATTCCCTTAAGGCAGCAGGAGGTAGGGGAGGGGAAGCAGTGCTCAGAAACCTGATGACCCTTGTTCCTTGGGCTCCAGATGCCCTGCTGGAGGGAACAGAGAGTGTCGAGTCCAAACTTCTCATTTCAAAGAAGGAAATGGAGGCTCAGGAACACTCCAAAAGAAACCCCAAGGAATAATAGCTCAAAGAAAGCATCACGCTGTCTAGCATGGCACTGGGCGCTCTGTGGGCAGGAGAGAGGGGAGGACCTAGGGGACAAGGCTGTGGGGGCTCTGTTGTATCCTGGGAAGCAGGTCCTGGGATATGGACTTCTCCTCCATCACTGAGATCATGCCAAAAGTCAATCAGAGAAAGGGCCTGGGGCTGTTCAGAAGGAGAAGAGGAGACCCCGGGGAGACTTGAGAACTGTCTTCTAGTCCTGGAGGTTGGTCCTGTAGCTGGAGGGTCAGACTTGACTTGCTGGGTCCCTGAGGGCAGAACTGGGGCCGTTGACTAGAAGGGACAGGAGGCAGGTCTGGACTAGTTTCATGGCCAGGAGAACCATCAAAGAGACGACTGGGATGCTTCTGGAGCTGGTGTTTGCTCCTTCCCTAGTGGCTTCCTGTGGGAGGAATAGGCCCAGCATTGGTCACAGCTGGAAGAACCAGGGGCATAAGTCCAGAGAAGGTGGGGTGAGGAGTGACCCCAGGGACCATTTCTGGGAAAAAGGGTGAGGAGGGGGTTGGGGCAGTGAGTGAGGGGCACAGGATGCCATGGGCTTCTGGGTCAGAGGGCAGACACACTCACCGGGTGTAATAGAGCCAGGTGAGACCATAGGTGAGGAGAAAGCCAGCCCCCATGAGGGCTCCCCTGAGCAGTGTGAGCATCAGGGGCCAAGAGCTGTACTCCTGGGCAGAGAAGACTGTGGGAGAGAGAGGGGTGTGGCTGCTTAGAAGGAGCTTACTGCTCCCAGGCCTCGGTCCTTCCCCTCCAGCCTCACTCCCTCTTGGGACCCCAGTGCCCTCGTGGAATTCCCAAGGTCCAGGGCTGCCAGGCCCTTCTCTAGGGGTGGAAGACAGAGCCCAGCCCAGTGGGCACAAGGAAAGGGTCTAGGCTCTGAAAACTGCCTTCAACACCTCTTCCTGCCTGGTTCTAGTGGTTATTGGGTGCCCAGACCCGGAACAGAATAAGGCAGGGAAACTGTGATCCACCACCATAATCAGCAGGGGCATGACCTCAAGACAGGCTCTCCAGCCCAAACACTATGGGGGCCCCCCCAGCACTCACTCTGCTGCCTACCCCACCACAGACTTTCTCCTCTCATCCATCCTCTGCCTCAGCAACACAAGTACCAGGGTCCTGGGCCAGGATGCCATGGATGACCTTGGCATCTCTGATGTTCAAACAGCTCTAAGGTGTCCACAGCACCTGCTTCAGCTACCTTCACAGTCATTGGTACAAATTGTCTTCATCCTCCCATTCCTTCAGAGGAAGTCTCCATATACATTGGGCAGACACCCCCCAACTCACCCCTGGCTCTGAGGCCTCTCAGTTACCCTCAACATCCTTTAGTCTGACTGTTGAGATGCTTTTACGAGAGCGTGGCCCCCGTTCTTGCTACAGCTTATTGGAGCCACAGGTGAGATTGCCTGAGTGGTGGACCCCAAAGGGGGAGGAATAGCCCTGCCAAGGGCTCGGCAGCCCTTACCCCACAGGTGCTGACCCTCTCTGATCACCCCATCCACCACTACACATACAACCATCCCCTGGGCACCTGGTGGGGGTTTAATAAACACTGGCTGACATGACTTTCCATAAGATGAGTCAGCACATAGATGGAAAACCAGCAGGTGTCTGTCCCCAGAGATTCAAGTTCTGAACCCTGACAAATTCCATCTTGCATCCCCATGTGATAAAGGAAGCAGCACAGGGGACTCATAATGACTGTTTGGGGTCTTTGAACCATGTTAGAAAGAGAGAGAGATGCCACAGGCCGGCAGGACCAAAGTCAAGCCCTGATTTTAAAGCAGGAAACAACTGAATCACTGATTGAGTGAAGGCCATGGGGAAGAGCATGGACTCCATTCACTGCAGGCCAGGGAGCTTGCCTCCTTTTCCAGGCCCAACTCTGATCTGTATCAATCCAAAGTTCTCCTTCTCCACAAGACTGACATGAATTCTCTATCTCATGCTTGGCTAAAGTCGAGCTAAATTATATCTCTGGCATCCCTCCGACCAGATGTGTTAGTACTGGATCAAATCAACACAGAAGGTTTGTTAGTTGGGCCTGGTCTTGCTGAGGCCCATCGACTCTTGGGAATCACAGTTTTCCTTTCTCACTGTTCACCAACCACCCTTTCAATATTCCATCCTCAGACTTTCCCAAAATTGAGGTCAAATTCACTGGTCTGTACTTTGTATGGTCTGTTCTCTTCCTCTTTAAAAAATAAAATCGGGAAATTGGTCCATCTCCTATCCTACATAGTCCATGGTCTCTGATATGTTATGGAGAGAGGCTCAGGAATATCCGTTCATTCTTTTAGGACCAAGTTCCTCTGCGCCAGGTGTTAATTCACATGTTGGAGGTTGTTTCCCATCCCAGGCCTGGATCCCAAATCCCCCTAGACTAGGTTAGTGGATAACTAACACTGAATACAAAGCATCTGGGGGTGTCAACACATCTTGTGGGAATTCTCAGTCTGCTGTCTCTTTGGGCAAAGGAAGGTGAGATGAAGGCTGGTGTGTTTCAATGTTGAGTCTCTTGGCTCAGACTCCTGTCTCCTGGACCAGGCTCATCCCAGAACATCTCCCTGGCCTCTCTGGGCAGCCCCTAATACTCCTCAGCCTCTGCTCTCTCCTCTGGTGTCCACTTTTCCCTGAATCAGCCCCCTCACAGCTCTCTCTTCCTCCAAGAGCCCCAGCCCTCTTATCTGGCATCAACCAGACACTGAGACTGTGTTCCCTGTGGTGGGTCCTCACCTCACAGTAGGAACTGAGGTTGTGGATGGGCTCCACCTTCACACTCAGCCTGCTGGTGATGGAGGTCCCAGGCCTGTTTGATATCACCTGAAAGGTGTCACTGCTACTGCCCTCCACAGGCCTCCCCCCTACCCACCAGTTCAAGGAGGGGGCTGGCTCTGCTTGGACAGAACAGGTGCAGAATAATCCCTCCCTGACCCAGGAGCAAGAACGGCTGAGCACCCTTGCGGGGTCTGTGGGAAGATACAAGAGAGCCCCTTCTCTTAGTGGGTGGCAGTCTCCTTTCCCCACCAGAACCCAAGCATCCCATGGTGCCCAGCCCCCTCACACTCACGCTGCACAGAGACGCTCAGGGAGGTCTGCTTGGAGTCCAGAGGATGCTGAGCAATGCAGGTGTATTTCCCTCCATCTGCTGGCCCCAAGTGGGGCAGATCCAGGTGCAGAACTCCATCATCTGAGGGCTGGGAAGAGGCCAAGGTTTGATCCCTCAGGATCCATCTCAGTGTAGGTGGGGGATAGCTGTTGGCAGCACAGAGCAGGTGAAGGGACTGTCCCTCCTGCACCATAAGAGCTGAGCTGTTTCCTAGGATGAAAACTGAAAAAGATCAAGAGGTCCCAGGAGTGAGAACCTGGAGGGACTTCAGAGATGCTCTAGTCTCCACCTTCTCTGTACTCAGCAGGGACCTGGGAGCTAGAAAGCTGATGTGATTTTCCTGAAATCATATGAGAAGGAGCTACTGGAGGAGGACAGGACCCCAGGCAGGAAGGGAATCCCCCAGGCCCAGCCCAGCCTGGATTCCTGCCCCCTTCTCCCTCCACTGCATCTTACCTGGCTGCTCTCCAGAGCCAGACAATGGAGGCCTCGCCTATCTCTCTTCCTGCTACCAGCCCACACTCAGCCTATGTCATGTAACCTGCCTGTCCCTCAGATTGGGTTTTGTTTCCTTCCTTCCTTCCTTCCCTCCCTCCATCCCTTTTTCCTTCCTTTCTTTCTGCTATCATTTTCATTCTTCTCCTTCACAAGTTCTTTTTGCCTTCCTTCTTTCTTTTCTTCCTTTTTTCTTTCCTCCCATCTTTCCTTCTATCTTTTTTCTTTATTTCTTTCTCTCTTCTTTACTTGTTTTTATTCTTTCTTTTCCTCTCTTTAACTCGCTCGTTCACTCTTCCCTGTTTTCTTTCTTCTTGGCATCCTTTTCTTTTTTCCTTCCTTCCTTTTATACTTTTTTCCAATCTTTCCTTCTTTTCTTCCTTTTTTCTTCTTACATTTCTTTCTTCTTTTTTCTCTGCTTCCCTCTTTCCTTCTTTCTATTTCCTTCTTTATTTCTTAATTTTTCTTTCCTTTCCTTCTTCTCTTCCTTCTTTTCCTTCTTTCCCTTATTTCTTTCTCCCTTTCTTTTCTTGCTTCTTTCCTTCTTCCCTCCCTTCTTTTTTTCATTTTTTTTCATTTTTGGTTTTTTTTTGAGGGGGGAGGACAGGGCAATTGGGGTTAAGTGACTTGCCCAAGGTCACACAACTAGTAAGTGTGTCGAGTATCTGAGGCCGGATTTGAACTCAGGTCCTCCTGACTCCAGGGCCAGTGCACTATTCACTGTACCACCTAGCTGCTCCCCTTCCTTCTTTTTTTCTCTCTTCTTTAGTTTTATTCTCTCTTTGTGTGTCTCTGTCTGTATTTCTATTGTTGTGTCTCTCTCTTTCTGTTTCACTTTATCAATTAAGGGGAAAATAATGGGAAAAACAGAGACAGCAGAACAAGCTCCCAGGAGACTGACGTGTGCACAGTGAGCCTGGGAACACTGTTTCATAAGAGCCCAATGTAAGCACCACGAGGATCCACTTTCTGACACCCAGGAGCCCTGGGGCCTCAAGGCAAACACTGCACCAGCCATGACTAAATGTTAAAGGTCAGCCTGGATGGCCAGACTCCTGTCCCCCACTGACAGCAGCTTCCAGGCCAATCTCCCATAACATCTTTCTATAAAAGCCCCTCAAACCTGGCGGATCAGCCCTGAAACCAAAATCAATGCTCCAGGTAGCAAAGCCTCCCCTCTGACCTGGACTGTAGAGAGCCAGGCCAGCTTCCCCAATAGGGAAACCTTGATGGGTCCAGTGGACAGAGCACTGCCCTGGGGACTGGACCCGAAGGTGAGACTTGTCCCTCTCAGCCCAAGCCTGGTGTAGTGGAAAGGTCACTGCATTTAGACTCTACATTTAGAGTTCACACGTCTCTGGAGCTGGGGCCCTGTGTGAACTAGGTCAGGCCCTCGTCACAGCTCTGAGACTCAGGTTTCTCATCTGGAAAATGGGGATAAGAACTCCCCCACTCCATATCTCCTGGTATTTTTGGGAAGAAAATGGTTTCTAACCCTTAAAGTCATGAGTAAACGTGAGCTGATGTCATTCAAAGAGGAGGGGCAGCCCAGGACAAAGAAAACCTGGGCCTAGACAGTGAGATTCCCTGGCTCTCCTGTCTCCCTCATCTCCCTGACATCCATGCCCACCCTCAGGGTGGAAGCTGAACCACCCAGGTAACCTCCCTGCCCTCGATCTGAGGCTCTACTAATACCTGTTGTCTTGTTGTCCTGGGTGATGGTGATGGATACATTCTGCACAGCATCTGCAACAGAAGGACCAGGCTAGCTGGGGGCTGTGGCTCTCTGCCCAGTCCTGCATCAGGCAGGGAAGCAATTAAATTCTAGAACCACAGAACATCAGAGTGGAAGGGAGCTCAGAGGCCATCTAGGCTGATCCCCACTTGACTGACATTGGGACATGAAACCATGGAGACTAGGGGAGAGAGAAAAAGTAGGAAATGCCAGCCTGTGTCTCTGCTGGGAGGCAGCTTTCCCTGCCCTGGCTCAGGAAAAAGGCATCTGGTTTCCCAGGGCTGGACTGGGACCCTGGTCTCTTAATGCATCCTTCCCTCACCCCCCTTACTTGGAGGGTGCAGGCATCCTGCCGCCAGAACTCACGGGATACATTGAGTTGGATGGTTCTCTCTGTGATCAAATGGCCTCCAGGAAGGGTCACCTGACAGGTGAGGTTGGTGCCATGATGCTGTTGCCCAGGGATGAAGGAGACCTCTGAGGAGTGAGATCCCCCAGAGTTTTGTGGCTTGGAGGAGAGGGCAGCCCCCATCCAGGAGAATTTGAAGGATTGGCTTTCCCCACAGGTCCAAGGAAAGGTACAGTTGAGAGTCACTGGGTTCCCTGACTCTAGAATCTCTGGAACAGAGATGTCTGGTTTCTGGATCAAGTCTGGAGAAGAGAGACAGTGAGCCATGGGCTGGGGAGGGCAATGAGGCCTCAAGTGTCCTTCTAGATGCTGCTACCTACCCCATTCCTCAGGTCCCTTTTGAGTTCATCTCATACTAGGACCCCATTCAGTCCCCAGCTGCTTACCAGCCTTCAGGGCATCCCCTGTCATTCTCAGCCCCTGAGTCACTCACAGATCATTGGTCAAGAGGAAGTTGCATTAAAGGCAATAGAGAACAGTCCCCACATTACACATAATGGGAAACTGAGTGCCAGAGAGAGAGAAGGGAAAATTATGGGTAAAATCCCCCAAAGGGAGTCAGTCAGAAATCTGGGATTTGAATCTCCTTCCTCTGACAGCAGCTCCAGAGTTCTTTCCAGCAAAAGCAGTGGCCCCTCTCAGCTTTGCCTGGGGTCCTGGTTCCTCCCAAAGAGGACCCCATCATGTTCCCTCCCCTTAGGCAGCTTCTCACACCCTTCCCTGGGTGTGTTCTCTCCCTGAGTGGGTTCCCCACATGTCCCCCATGTTCTCTCACCCCTCCCATAGGGAGCTTCAGGGTCTCCCAGGCCAGTCCCTTCCCCAGACCTCCCTGCCTCATACACTGAGAACCTCCCAGGAAAGGAGCATCCTACCTGTCACATTCACATAAAGTAGCGGATTTCTGTAACTGTATTTCACATTTCCTTTTTCAAAACGGAAGAAATAATACCCCCTGTCTGAGGATTGGGCATCTGTGATACTCAGAGAGCAATTGTTCATGCTGGGATCCCCAAGAAGATGGAATCTTCCCTCGGCGTGCTCCTCCACCCACCGGAATGGGTTATTGGTGGCCATGGGACTGCCATATATAGCATGAGTTCCTTCTCTGAACCAATAACCATAAACTGGGATATGGTCATCGAGTAAGAGTGAATCGTCATAGAAGGTGCAGGGGACGTGGGCACACATCCCCTTCTGCACTGTCACTGAGGACTGCACCTCCAGTCTCTGGGATAGGCACCCTGAGGGCAGACAGAGGCCTGGTCAGCATCTCCACCTCTTCTCACCCCCTCACAGCAGCCTCCCTTTGCCCCAGTCCCACTCACCCTCCCAGAGCAGAGGCAGCAGCAGCAGCAGCAGCAGCAGCAGCATCTATGAGGCAGGAGAGGGGAAGGCTCTGCTGGGGCACTGTGTCACTCCCTGAACACCATGGCACCCTCTGGCCATCTGTGTCAGGCTCAGGGCAAAGAGGAAGATGAACCAGGAAGCCCTTGTGTGGAGAGAGGGGGAGGCCTGTCCTCAGAAGAGGAACTCCTGTCCTCTTCCCCCATGGGTTCTTGTCCTCCTTAGCTGAACTCCGTGAGGGCAGGGGGTTCCTCCTGTCCTGACCCAGCTCCAAAGACAGTCAGGACTCAGGTGCTGGGGAAGGACAGATCTGTTGCACAGGCTGGGGCCGTGGCTTTCATATGAAGCAGTGTGTCTATGTGGCTGATGGGGGGCAGTGATCAGTGCCTGGGCCAGAGCAGATGCTGACCATCCAATGGTGCTGTACCTGTCCTGTGCAAGCTGACCTAGGATCAGGAGCAGCTGAGCTGAAATCCAGGCTGAGACATTTCCTGAAAGCCTTTGCCCTGTCTGAGGCTGAGTTTAACTATCTGTAAAGTGGGGATGGTAATAGCGCCTCCCTCTCAGTCTTGTTGTGAGGATCAAATGTGATATTTGCCAAGTGTTCTGAAGACCTTGAATCACTGCACAAATGCTGGTGATGACTATTGTTACTTTACTCTCCTCTAAGATCTCTCTAATCCACCTACACTGGCCAAGTGCCCATTTCTTAGACTTGGAATTCCATCTCCCACCTCCAGGCCTTTGCCCTGGCTGTGCCCTCTGGCTGGAAGGCTTTCACTCCTCATGTCCTTTTTCCTGGCTTGAACCAAAACTCTGCGCCCATGCCACCTCCTGCTTTCCCTTTCCATTTATTTTCTTCTCCTATCCTTCTCTCTTATAAGTACCTGGTTACTTACATGGTGTCATCCCAATAGAACACATGTTCCTGGTGGAGGGGGGCTGGTTTTGCATTTCTTGGTATCCTCAGTGCTTATCACAAAGCCTGGCACATAGTAAGCACTTAATAAACGCTTGGTGTCTCTTGATTGGCTACTGGTTCTTTTTCTTTGCATTCCAGTCTTTGCCCACAGTGTTTACCTAGATTAACCTTTCCCATTCTGTGTCAGTTCAAACTGATCTTCCTGTGCATCTTTGAATTCCCATATCCACATGAGCACGACTTTCCAATATATTCATCCCACATAATGCAGTCAGATTCCTGCCCCTTTGGATCCCCACTGTCCTTTTTCTTGTGGTTGTGATAGTATTTATACCATCATGATTTTTGTTATGGAGGTTCTGATAGTTAAAGGACCCTTCTGTCTTGTCTGTGATCTCCTTGGGTTTCAATCTCAGTAAAAACAGTTGGCAGCTCATTGATGCAGGTTAGGGACTGTTCTCCAAGCTTTCTATTACAAACCATGCAGTGGCTTATGAAAAGACTCCTCTGTGGCAGGCACTGTGCAGGGCTCTTCTGATTCAGAAACCAAGGAGATTTGCCTCGCCTCAGGGGGCTTACTGTCAGATCAGGACAGAGGGAGGAGGACAGAGGCTACTAAAAAGCTGTTTTGGGCTCACTCTTCCAGATCCCACTCATCATACTGACAGCTGAGGGTGGGAAGAAGTTGAACACTCCACCTGGGCTCTCCCTCTTGGTGCTCCTTACTACACTGTGCTATAGGGACCAAGGCAGGCTTCCTCAAGGTCCTCCCAAGCTTGGAGTCTTCCAGCCCTGGGCTGTCCTCTTGGTGCACCAGCTCAGTCCTGCCTCTGATTCTTTTACTCAGTGCCGTGATGATTCCATAGTGGGTAACATCTGCCTTCATCCAATGACTAAATGTCCTAGAATGCCTTCAAATGGACTAAAGCCTTGTCCACACATGGTGGGGTCTTTAAAGAAAAATCCCTTAAAATCTGCTTTGCTCTGGTATTGATTGGTTGATTGATTCACTCCTAGAGTCTGCGCCCTGTCTGTTTAATGCCTAAGAGGCTGGAACCCCACTCCCACACAAAATATATACATGTAAACATGGAGATTTGATGCCTGCCCAGATAAACTGTGATGGAGGCATCCGTGTGGGGGATGTCATCTCAGGTCATCCAGACACCCACAAAGTCTTGTTACACGACTTATTTTTAGTCATTCAAATACTGCACTATTTGGCACCTATTCATAGCTAAGGGTGGTATTATTTTGTACTATGTCTTGAAGTACAATGTAATTTACTTTCTTCTTTCTCTTGACATGATTGTATTTGATTCAACCAGTAAAACTACACCAAGAGACAAGCATCCATGTGTGATGAGAAAAACTGAGATCTGGTCCTTCAACCCTCTTCTTTTCTACTATTATTACAGATTATGCTGGTAGGGATTCCCTGTAGCAAAACCCATTTTTCTAACTCTTGATTGTGACTATATATATAGATGACATATATATCTATATAATTTGTATATGCATATATATGAGTCCCATGGGAAAAAAATTGTTGGTTCTTTTTCTTTATCACTCCACTTTTTAGAGAAAACTGGAAATTTACATTTAAGATTATGATTTTTTAAGTTTGTTTCCTCATCTATTCCATTTTTTTTAAAATTCAAGTAATTGAGTAAGCAAAATCAAGAAAGGAGTAGCCTTATACGTTGATTAAGTATGTACATATGAGGAAATCTGGAAACCAGATGGGGGAAAGCATGAACAGGAGTATTTGGAAGAAGACAAAAGAAGGAAGGAACACAAATATTTCTCTCCCACATTAAAGATGAAAAAAATTTGGAGTTAATCAATTGGATCATTAGCCTAACATAGAGACATGATATGGTAGTGATGAGGGATTTCAATTATATACATCTGTTAGATCTCTCTCTCCCTCTGTCTCTCTCTGTCTCTGTCTTTATCTCTCTGCATCTTGGTCTCTGTCTCTCCTCTCATTCATCTTTCTTAAACAGAAAGTGCTTGCTTTCCAATGAAGATGGGAGAGGCAAGAGAGGGGGAGAAAATTTAGAAGTCAACAGTTTAACAAATGATTGCCCAAGCTTATTTGTATGATTGGAAAATACTTAACAAAATAAATAAAAATAATTTGTAAAATGCAGAGTTGAAAAAGGACAGAGGCACCATAAGATCGTAGAAGGGCAAATGTGGTCTTGATTTACAAGAGGGAAGGGAACAGTCTGCTCACTGAAGAACAATGGACTTGACTTCAGTTCCCAAGTATGTGGTAGAATGGATTAAAGATATACTTGGGCAATGGTTAGATGGGGAAGTAGTGATGGTGACAAGGCAGCTTGACTTGCCCAACCAAAGAAAATGCCAGATTCTCCTCACTTTCTTTTCTGGTCACAAAAAGAAGAGAACAGTGCTGTGGACATGGCTGGCCTGCGCTTGAGCACAACGTTGGAAGAGTTATCACATCCTATGGAGAAGATGGACAATGCCATCAGTTGCACTAGAACGGATTGCTGATTGTTGATGGTTCCACGTCATCAAGGCCAGGGGTCTCCAGGAAACCAGCCCAAGGATCTGTCCTGGGCTCTGCGCTGTGCAGCATTTTTATCAGTGACTTGGATGAAGGCAAACATGATCTGCTCCTCAGATTTTGAGATGACACAGAGCTTTCAGAAATTGCAAAGACAGTAGATGAGGCAGAGTGAAAAAGGATGTTAAGAGCCTGCAACACTGGGTTTTTTCTAATAATCTATCATTTTACAGGGCCCCCTATGTGTCCCAGTGGATCAAGCCTTGGGCCTGAAGTCAGAGCTGGAGGCCAATTTAGCCTCAGACACTTACCAGCTGTGTGATGCTGGGCAGATCACTTCACCCCTGTTTGCCTCAGTTTCCTCCACAATAAAGTGGAGATAAGAATAGCCCCACCTGCAAGGGTTGTTGTGAGCATCAAATGCCCTAATAGCTCTGAAAGTTCTTAGCACAGTGCCTGGCACTTACTGGGCACTGTACAAATGCTCATTCTCTAACCTCTTCCCCAAGAAGGTTATCTTGCCCTTGGATACAAAAATTAATTTCCTTAAGGTGATAAGAGAAAGGCACGATTTAGAAGAATCCCCGAGAATCAGTAGAAGGGCAGAGTTGGAAGGGGCCTCAGCAGTCACTGCACAGGAAGCTCCACAATGCACTATCTGACAGGTGTTTGTCCAGGCTCGGGGACGGAACACCACAAAATCTGTAGGTAATCACTTCCTCTTTGGGCACCACTAATTTTTAGGAAGCTTTTCCTGACACGAAGCAGCTCATTGGCCACAGCTATCCAAATATCCTGGTCTCACCTTCTGGGACCACAGAGAAGAAAGCCAAGTAGTTGCCCACATGACCTAGGTCTACATCCTTCCTACCAAAAGGGCCTTCTGGAAAACAAGGGATGGGTCCCCAGCATTTAGAGAAATGACAGAGCAATTTGGCTTTTCTTTGTTCATCTGCTTTTGTGAAAGAAGCTCTTCCTTGGGGAACCTCATTCTCAGACATTTGATGTCTAAATGATGTCATTTGTGATGGTGAAGGGCATTAGCATTCAGAGTCAACAGGTTTAGTAAAATCATGAGCTCTTTCACTGACCACCCACTCTTCTCCACTTGTCCAATGAACCAAGAGCTTTTGGGACTCTGAAACTCCCTCCCCTCAGGTGAGAGATGGGCCTTAGAAGAAAAGCCTGTGATCAGAGAGGAAAACTTCCCAAGGGACCAAGTCTTCCATTGTAATCATCTCTACTCCTTGACCCCCCCAACTTTGAGACAGTCTCTTGCCTTCCCTAACACGATCCCTCTCTGGTGCTGAGACCCAACTCCAAATACCATGCTCTGTCTACCCCAGGGATTACACCATTTTTCCAAAGTCCCCCGGTCACTGAGAGGGGACAAACAATCCCAGGCCTCTCTTATGCATAAGCTGAACAACGGCTAGGGTATAATTCAGGAAACTCGTCCCTGTTCTTCTCTTCTCCTCTTACTAAAGGTCAGTATCAAGTTTTATTTTGGAATGAGAAACCTCACCACTGCAATTTATCTTATTTTTGAGTGTATGTTAACCATTTTACAATATTTCAATTGATTTCTGCTGAGAATAACCTTATCTCCGTTACATTATTCATACTTAGCATATATGTGTGTGTGCCTGTGAGTGCGTGTATGTATATATATAACATATATAGCTATATATAAGATATAACTTTCCCCCCTCTTTCTCTATAGATAGAATATGTGCTTTTCTGTCCTGAAAATTGAAGGTCAATTATAACACTTCTTAATAAGTTAAATGTAGGATTTCTCCATGTCAGTGTCTTCTGTATTCGGTCAATCTTACCTAGACTCACCATTTCCTCTGTCTGTAAAGTTTTTCTGAATGATTCCTTATACATCTTCATGGTATTTATCTCATTCTGCATTTCTGGAAGGATTATAATTTTTATATTCTTTCTTGTCATTCTACGTGGAAGTTTGGTTGGGTTGGGTTGTAGATAGCTAAGATAGTTTTCCAGACTTCAAATATTTGGATTTTGTTGTTCTTTCTCCTTCTAACTCATTCCCGCACACTTAATCAGTCAAAGGTCCAGATCGAATGGAACTAGAATGGGAAAGGTCCTTTAGTCCTTGGAGGAAGGCTTGCCAGGTACCTTGTAGAACCTATTGTTGGGGGGATATATGTTGAACTGGATGATTCTGAACCTCTCTTGTACCTATGAAGCTCTGAATTTCCCCCAAACTTTCCAATTTCCATTGAAGGCCCTGGCATTCTTCTGAGGGCAGCAATCTAAGAGACACCCACAATTTTTCTCTCTAGCTCCCTGCCTCCCTACCTCCCTACCTCCCTACCTCCCTTATCAAATCTTCTCCATTTTACCTCAGTAACATGTCATAGGGGTCTGCTTGTCTCTACTCCCTTGGAGCTAACCCTTGAATTCAGGCCTTCACAAAACCTCCCCTGAATGACTACACGTACCTGGTATTTGTTCTTTCTGACTTCATGGCCTCCCCTCTCTCCTGAGTTGACAAATTAATATTGCTAAAGCTCAGACATGGCCAGGTCATTTCCTTGCTCAGAAAACTTTACTGCTTCCCCACTACTCTTAGGAAAAAGGACTGGATCCTTCAATTGGCATATAAAGACCTTGACAAGCTGGCTCTACAATGTGCCCGGCACAGCGCCAAGTGCTTTACCATTATGATCTCATCTGATCCTCACAACAACCCTGAGGGTGTTGGTAGGTGCCCTTATTAACCCCATTTCACAGATGAGGAAACTGAGGCCTGCAGGGGTTAATGGACTTGCCCTGAGTTACACAGTTTGCCTGAGGCTGGATTTCAACTCAGGTCTTCCTGACTCCAGGCCCAGTGCTCTGACCTCTGTGCCACCTACCTGCCCTCAGCATTAATAAAGGATTATTGACTGATGGTGGATTGACTGAATCCTGCCTTAGTCATAGCCTGCCTAGGACAAATTTCCCTCCCCTGAACAACCATCCCACTTGCCTCAGTCACCTGGGGGGTCTCGTCCTTCTTTCACTTCTATTTATTCTTCTCTGCTCATCCACTGTGCTTATTGGGGACACACTACCCTGGAGGTCAGGCCTCCTCCCCAAAATGATTTTGAACATGTTCTTGATTTCATACTCTAGCAATGTCTGATTTGCCCCTCAGGAGAACAAAAGTTCCAGGAAGCCTTAGGGACTGTCTCATTTTATCGCTGTATGCCCAGCACCTAGAACTGTGCCCGGGAAGTAACTGGCCATAAGTAAAAACTTGTTGATTGGCATTGAGGTGGATTGAATTGAGTCATTTCTCTGCCACTAACTCAGGGAGCAGCTGTGGATGACTCCCTCCCCCCTTAGAGCCTAGGACTCTTCCAACAAGAGAGAATTTGAACTAGATTTTGAAGTTCCTTCCAGTTCTCAAGTCCTGTGCTCAGATTGCTGGGAGAGGTGTTCTAGGTCTTGTGTTGCATGTTCCAAGGGTCCTTCCAGCTCTGAGACTTGAGAAAGAACCAGGGATAGAGTGTTGATGCAGAGGATTAAGTCAGGACTTGGTGCCCCAATGTGATCCTGAGTTGTCCAATGGCCCCTGGTCAGATGGGAAGGATGTTACCTCTTAACAATCCCAAGGTCATTTCTATTCTAGGCCAGTCCAATGTCATCCAATTTCTAGGATAAGACTCTAAAGTAAGAGGCCTTTACTGACCGATAGGGTGAAGAGTGGGACTGAATAGTGTGACATTTAAAAACATTAGGGAGACAGAGTTTCTGGGTAATTTAATCATTTTATTAATAAGACCAGCATGTTATTAGTAAAAAGCTGGTCATTTGGCCTCTCTCTTTGACCAAAGATAATCATGGGAGTGGACTTGTAGTTTCTATACCCTTCAAAACAGTAGGTGGTCCATCAAATAGCAATAAAATCTAATTGGTTAACCTGATTAAAGATGGGCTAACTTAAGATGAATGGCTTAGTGTCTCTTGGATTCTCTTTACCAGAGACCCCATGACTTTAGGGTATCATTTCAAAGGTATACCCCATCCAAAGCTGAGCCAAGTGGGAGAGCTTCCTCCACGATAGGTCCTTGAACAAGAAAGGGAGTCTGATCTCATCAACATTAATGTCCTTAAGAACTGAACTTAAAGTCCCAAATTTAGAGGGGAGAGCTCTGAATTTCTCCCTACCCCATTATTTATTATTAATAATCAATTTTCATGTTAGAATGTCAGAGGATGACTCCTTGACATCCCAAACCTTTAGGATTGTGCCATAAGACTGGACCATGTATGGAAGGTGAGAATCAATGGAAATGTAAAGATTTTTAGTATCAATAATCTATGGCCTGTTTTTATTGCTTGTGCAGCCTCTGCATTGTCTGTGGGCTACAATGTAGGCTGCCCTGTATCAAGCATGCTTTGGTGCACCAATGGCACTTGCACAAGACATCTTTGACTCCAATCTGTAGTGACCTAGAAATGAGCTAATTCTGAGCTTCCCAGTGAAAACTTCATCAAGGTAAAACACACAAAACAGTGACTGGGGAGCAGATTCCCCAGGTCTCAACTTGGGCTTTGTGGATTCACATCTTGGGTTTGTGGGCTGGGACTTTGAAGAAGTCCCCTCAGTCTCCTCTCCCTCTGGAGGGTGGAGCACCAAACTCCTCCCACAGCCTGCCTTTGTAGAAGACAGAAAGTGGCCTTTCAGCTCACTCTACTCTGCATCTGCTGCCCTGCCTGGTTAATCCAGGAAACAGGATACATCTGATCCAGGAACCCCCTTTGACTGAGCCTACTATGGATGTGCTGGGAAACCCTGATTGAAGCCAATGGGGTTCTAGGGATGCCCTGCAACAGTGTGGGGAATCTTTAGATGAGGCTGGCACCTCCCCAAGTGGTTTGTCTGGGAAGTGACCCCTAAGGAAGATGTGAGGTTTCACAGGGAGAGATGGGGGCAGGGGTGGCAGGAACTGAGCCCATGCAGGACAGAAGAGGCCTGCCACCATCTAGTGGCAAAGGAGATCATCAGTGGGGTCCTGGAAGAATCAGGATCTCCCTTCTCCTAGCCCCCCAGTAGGAGACATACATTAGTCTTGGGCAGCAGGTGGGGGAGGGGAGGCAGTGCTCAGACACCTGGTGACCCTCATTCCTTGGGTAGCCAGGAACCCGGCTGGAGGGGACAGAGAGTGTGTAGTCCAACCTTCTCATTTCATATGAGGAAACTGAGGCCCAAGAACATGCCCAAAGTCGCCCCAGGAGAAAATAGTTTAAAGAAAGCATCCTGCTGTCTATGGAGGCCCTGGGTACTCTGTGGGCAGCTGAGAGACCAGGAATGTAGGGGCTTTAGCATGAACTGGGTGGCAGTTCCTGTGATACAGACATGCTCCCTGCATGAATGAGATCATGCCAAAGGCCAATCAGGGGAAGAGCCTGGGGCTGTTCAGAGGGAGAAGAGGAGACCCAGGGGAGACCTGAGAACTGTTTACTTGTCCTGGAGGTTGGTCCTGTAGCTGGATCTCTGAGGGCAAAACCGAAGCCTTTGAGTGCAAGGGGTAGGAGGCAGGTCTGGCTGGGTTCAAGGCTAGGAGAGCCATCACAGAAATGACTGGGCCACTTCTGGAGCTGGTGGCTGCTCCCTCCCTAGAAGCTTCCTGTGGGAGGAACAAGCCCAATGTTGGTCACACCTTGAAGAACCAGAGGCTTAAGGCCGGGGGGTTGGGTAGGTGTGGGGGGAGTGAAAGGTGACCTCAGGGTCTATTTCTGGGAAGAAGAGTGAGGAGGGGTAATTGAGGGGTACAGGATGCCATGAGCTTGTGGGTCAGAGGGCAGACACACTTACCGAGTGTAATAGAGCCAGGTGAGACCATAGGTGAGGAGAAAGCCAGCCCCCATGAGGGCTCCCCTGACCAGTATGAGCATCAGGAACCAAGAGCTGTTCTCCTGGGCAGAGAAGACTGTGGGAGAGAGAAGGGTGGGGACAGATTACAGGGGACTTGCTGCCCCCAGGCCTCAGTCCTTCTCCTCCATCCTCTCTCCCTCTCAGGACCCCAGCAACCTCCTTGAATTCCCAATGTCCAAGGCTGCCAGGCCCTTCTCTAGGGGTAGGAAACAGAGCCCAGCCCAGTGGGCACAGGGCAAGGGGGCTGGGCTATCATAACCACCTTCAACACCTCTTCCTGACTGGTTCTAGGTCTGTTGTGTGTTCAGATATGGACAGAACAAGGCAGGGAACCTGTAACTCCCCCACCATAATTAGCAGGGGCATGACCTCAAGAGAGATTCTCCAGCCCAAACACTATGGCAGCCTCCCCCCACCATCTGCCTCTCCCCAGCATTCACTCTGATGCTTCACCCATCTCAGGCTTTCTCCTCTCATCCATCCTCTGCCTCAATGCCCCCACCCAAGCACCAGGTTCCTGACCTGGGATGCTGTAGATGACCTTGGGATATTTGAGGTCCAGCCAATCTCTAAGCCTTCCCAAGCACCTGCTTCAGTCTCCACCATGGCCACTGGTACAAATTGTCCTTGTCCTCCCATTCCTTCAGGAGAAGTTTTCACATGCTTTGTGCAGACACCATCCTAACTCACCCCTGGTTCTGAGGCCTCTCAGTTACCCTCAGCCTCCTTTAGTCTGACTCTTGAGATGGTTTGAGCAAAGTATGGCCTCCATTCCTGCTACAGCTTCTTAGAGCCACAGGTGAGATTGGGTGAGAGGTGGACCCCAAAAGGGGAGGAGCAGCCCTGCCAAGGCTCGGCAGCCCTCGCCCCACAGATGCCAGCCCTCCCAGATCACCTCATTCCCCACTACACATACAGCCATCCCCTGGGCACCTGGTGGGGGTTTAATAAACGCTGGCTGACATGACTTGCCATAAGATGGGTCAGCACATACATGGAAAGCCAGCATGTGTCTGCCCCCAGAGATTCAAGTCCTGAACCCTGACAAATTCCATCTTGGATCCCCGTGTGATGAAGGAAGCAGCACTGGGGACTCATAACGACTATTTGGGGTCTTTGAAGCATGTTAGAAAGTGAGAGAGATGCCATGGGTCGGCAGGACCAAAGTCAAGCCCTGATTTTAAAGCAGGAAAAAACTGAATCACTGATGGAGGACAGGCCATGGGGAAGGACATGGCCTCTATTCACTCCAGGCCGGGGAGCTTGCCTAATTTTCCAGGCCCAACTCTGGTCTTTATCAATCCAAAATTCTCCTTTTCCACATGTATCTCATGCTTGGCTAAAGTTGAGCTAAATTGTATCTCTGGCATCCCTCCCACCAGATGTGTTAGCACTGGATCAAATCGACACAGAAGGTTTGTGAGTCAGGCCTGGTCTTGCTGAAGCACATGGACTCTTGGAAATCACAGTTTCCCTTTCTCACTGTTCACCAACCATCCCTTTAATATCCCATCCTCAGACTTTCCCAAAATTGAGGTCAAGTTCACTGGTCTGTCCTTTGTATGGTCTGTTCTCTTCCTCTTTAAAAAATAAAATCAGGACATTGATCCATCTCCTGCTCTACACAGTCCATGGTCTCTGATATGTTATGGAGAGAGGCTCAGGAATATCCATTCATTCTTTTAGAGACCAAGTTCCTCTGGGCCAGGTGTTAATTCTCATGTTGGAGGTTGTTTCCCACCGCAGGCCCGGATCCCAAATCCCCCTAGACTAGGTTAGTGGATAACTAACACTGAATACAAAGCATCTGGGGGTGTCAACACATCTTGTGGGAATTTTCAGTCTGCTGTCTCTTTGGGCAAAGGAAGGCGAGATGAAGGCTGGTGTGTTTCATTGTTGAGTCTCTTGGCTCAGACTCCTGTCTCCTGGACCAGACTCATCCCAGGACATCTCCCTGGCCTCTCAGGGCAGCCCCTCATACTCCTCAGCCTCTATTCCTTCCCCTGGCCTCCACTTTTCCCTGAATCAGCCCCCTCACAGCTCTGCCTTCCTCCAAGTGCCCCAGTCCTCTTATCTGGCATCAGCCAGACACTGAGACAGTCTTCCCTGTGGTGGATCCTCACCTCACAATGGGGACTGAGGTTGTGGATGTGCTGCACCTTCACACTCAGGCTGCTGGTGACCCAGGGCCCAGATCTGTTTGATATCACCTGGAAGGTGTCACTGCTACTGAGCTCCATGGGCTTTCTACCTACCCACCAGCTCAAGGAGGGGGCTGGCTCTTGGACAGAATAGGTGCAGAATAATCCATCCTTGATCCAGGAGCAAGAACGGCTGAGCACCCTTGGGGGTCTGTGGGAAGATACAAGAGAGCCCTTCCTCATAGTGGGTGACACTTTCCTTTTTGCAACAGGACCCAAGCACCCCATGGTGCCCAGCCCCCTCATACTCACACTGCACAGAGATGTTCAGGGATGACTGCTTGGAGCCCAGAGGATACTGAACAAGGCAGGTGTAATTTCCTCCATCTTCTGGCTCTAGGTGGGGCAGATCCAGGTGCAGTTCTCCTGGACTGTAGAAAACCAAGTCAGCTTCCCCAATAGGGAAACCTTGATGGGTCCAGTGGACAGAACCATGCCCTGGGGACTGGCCCCCAAGGTGGGACTTGTCCCTCTGAGCCTTACCCTGGTGTAGTGGAGAGGTCACTGCATTTAGACTCTACATTTAGAGTTCACACGTCTCTGGGGCTGGGCACCTGTGTGCGCCAGGTCAGGGCCTCCTCACAGCTCTGAGCCTCAGCTTTCTCATCTGGAAAATGGGGGTAAAACTCTCCCACTCTTTATTTCCTACAAGGGTGGGAGGAAAATGGTTTCTAACCCTTAAAGTCATGAGTAAACGTGAGCTGAAGTCATTCGAAGGGGAGGGGCAGCCCAGGACTAAGAGAACCTGGGCCTGGACAGTGAGATTCCCTGGCTCTCCTGTCTCCCTCATCTCCCTGACATCCATGCCTACCCTCAGGGTGGAAGCTGAACCACCCAAGTCCCCTCCCTGCCCTCACCCTGAGGCTCTGCTGATACCTGTGTCCTGTTGTCCTGGGCGATGGTGATTGACAAATTCTGCACAGCGTCTGCAACAGAAGTACCAGGCTGGTTGGGGGCTGGGACTCTCTGCCCAGTCCAGCATCAGGAAGGGAAGAGATCAAATTCCAGAATCACAGAACATCAGAGTGGAAGAGAGCTCAGAAGTCATCTAGGCTCATCCCAACTTGCCTGACATTTGGCACATGAAACCATGAAGACTACAAGAGAGAAAAAATAGGAAATCCTAGCCTGTGTCTCTGCTGGGAGGCAGCTTTCCCTGCCCTGGGCTTGGAAAATGCATCTGATTTCCCAGGGCTGGGCCCGGACCCTTGTCTCTTAATGCATCCCTCCCTTACCCCCTTCACTTGGGGGAGGCAGGACCCCTGCCCCCAGCACTCACAGGACACGTTGAGTTGGATGGTTCTCTCTTTGCTCAAATGGCCTCTAGGAAGGGTCACCTGACAGGTGAGGTTGATGCCGTGATGCTGTTGCCCAGGGATGAAGGAGATCTCTGAGGAGTGTGATGCCTCAGAGCTTTGTGGCTTGGAGGAGAGGGCAGCCCCCACCCAGGAGAATTTGAAGGGCCCGTTTTCCCCACAGGCCCAAGGAAATGTACAGCTCAGAGTCATTGGGTTCCCTGACTCTAGCATCTCTGGAATAGAGATATCTGGTTTTTGGATCAAGTCTGGAGAGGAGAGAGACAGTGAGCCATGACCTGGGGAGGGGAATTAGGCCTCAAGTATCCTTCCAGATGCTGGTCCCTATCCCACCCCTAAAGGCCCTACTGTGTTCCCCTCATAGCATGACCTCATTCAGGTCCCGGATCCTTACCAGTCTTCTGGGCATCCCCTGTCATCCTTAGGACCGAAGTCACTCATACATTATGGGTCAAGAAGAAGTTGCATTAAAGGCAATAGAGAATAATCCCTTCATTATGCATGAGGGAGAAGTGAGAAAGAAGGGAAAATTATAAGGCAAAATGCCCCAAAGAGAATCAGTCAGAAATCTGGGATTTGAGTCTCCTTCCTTTGACAGCAGCTCCAGAGTTCTTTCCAGCATGATCATGGCCCCTCTCAGCCTTGCCTGGGGTCCTGGTTCCTCCAAAGAGGACCCTACCACATTCCCTCCCCTTTGCAGCTCTGGAGCTTTAGGCACGTTCTCATGCCCTTCCCTGGGTCTGTCCTCTCCCTGAGTGGCCTCCACACATGTCCCCCATGGGAAGGTTCAGGGTCTCCCAGGCCAGCCCCTTCCCCAGACCTCCCTGCCTCATACACCGAGAACCTCTCAGGGGAGGAGCACCCTACCTATCACATTCACATAAAGTAGCATATTGTGGAAACTGTATCTATCAGATTCATAGCCAAGGCCGAAGAAATATTTCCCCCTGTCTGAGAACTGGGCATTTGTGATGCTCAGAGAGCAATTGTTCATTCTGGGATCCCCAAGAAGATGGAATCTCCCCTGGGCTCGCTTCTCCACCCTCTGAGATGGCTCATTGATGGCCACAGGACTGTCATAAAAAACATTAGTCCCTTCTTTGAACCAGTAGCCATAAATTGGGTTGTAGTTACCGAATGAGGGATAGTAGAAGGTGCAAGGCACGTGGGCACACATCCTCTCCTGCACAGTCACTGATGGCTGCACCTCCAGTCTCTGGGACAGTCACCCTGAGGGCAGACAGAGGTCTGGTCAGCATCCCCTCAGCCCAGCCTCCCTCTGCCCCAGCCCCACTCATACTCCCAGAGCAGGGGCAGCAGCAGTAGCAGCAGCAGTATCTATGAGACAAGAGAGAGCCAGGTTCTGCTGGGCCTCTGTGTCACTCCCTGAACACCATGGCACCCTCTGGCCATCTGTGTCAGGCTCAGGGCAAAGAGGAAGATGAACCAGGAAACCAGGAAGCCCTTGTGTGAAGAGAAGCGCAGGCCTGTCCTCAGAAGAGGAACCCCTGTCCTCTTCCCCCATGGGCTCCTGTCCTCAGCTGAGCTCAGTGGGGGGGGGGGGCAGCTCCTGTCCTGGGCCAGCTTCAGGGACAGTCAGGACTCAGGTAGGGGGAAGGACAGATGTGCTTCACAGGCTGGGGCTGGGGCTGTTGTATGGAGCAGCGTGTCTATGTGGCTGATGGGGGGCAGTGACCAGTGTCTGGGCCAGAGCAGATGCTAACCATCCAACCCTGCTGCACCTGTCATGGGCAAACTGACCTGAGATCAGGAACAGATGAGCTGAAATCCAGGCGGAGACATTTCCTGTAAGCCTTTCTCCTGTCTGAGCCTCAGTTCAACCATCTGTAAAGTAGGGATAATAACAGCACCTCTCTCTCAGCCTTATTAAGAGGATCAAATGTGATATTTGCCAAGTGTTCTGAAGACCTTGAATCACTACCCAAATGCTGGTCATGATTACTGTTACTTTACTCTCCCCTAAGATCTCTTTAATCTAACTACACTGGCCAGCTGGCCACTTGTTACACAGGGCATCCCATCTCCCACCTCTAGGCATTTGCCCTGGCTGTGCCCCATGCCTGCAAGGCTTTCCCCCACCCCTTACCTTTTTCCTAGCTTGAACTGAACCTCAGCTCCAATGCCACCTCCTGCTTCCCCTTTCCATTTTTTCTTCTACTGTTCTCCTTTCTTCTAAGTGCCTGGCTACTGACACGGTGTTGTTCCAATAGAATGAATATTCCTGGATTCAAAGGATTCAGAGAAGAGACAGACAGGATCCCATGTAACAGATTGGCCTGGCAAAGAGGAAGGAAGGAGGACATTTAAGAATAAGATTCTGAAGATACCAACGGAGGGAAAATGGGATTTATCTGAAAGACAAATGTACATGCAAATGAAGATCGGCAAATAAATACAAGAAATGTACAGAAGACATAAGCAAGGCTGGGGAAGAGAATGGATGAGTGTGCACCATACTATAGAAATAGTTAGTACTGCTCATGCTCAGAGTGAGTAGAAAGTGGGGGGGTGGTCTTCTAGGTCTGATGATCCATGTTCTAAGCATGCTTCCAGCTCTGAGGCTGGAGGAAGAGCCAGGGACTGAGTCCTGAGGCAGACACTTCAGGACTTCACCCTCCTCTGTGACCGTGAGCTTATGGACTTTTTATTCTTTTTCAGTTTTTGCGTTGTTTTGGGGGTGAAATGATGGCTGTCCCTATATCACGTATGCTTTATCACCTTTGGTGCTTGCACAGGGATCATTGTTCATCTTTTATTCATATCTGCAGTGACCCGGTGTATCAGTAAGGCAATATTAACAATGTAGATGGTAATTGTCAAAAGTGCCTGTGTGGGTCTGTATCACAAAGTATACGAGATTCCCTACATAGAAGGTAGAAGAAGTAAGCCATTTATTCAGACACCAGAGAACCAGATCCCACGAGCCATTTACCCAATCTATCAGCAGTAAAACATTCCATACATACTATCACAACATGGAGCCTCACCATCCCAAAACCCCTCTGACCCCCTGCTGGGATCTTCCCCAAAACAAACTCAGAGTACAGCTAAGCCAGTCTCTTCAGCTCTAACTATCATGATGGCGGCCATTAGCAACCATTGGCAATCATAACGGCTTTCTCTCTCTCTCTCTCTCTCTCTCTCTCTCTCTCTCTCTCAGCATTTCCTGTGACATAACTTCCTTTTCCTGTCAGAAAGCTCTTCCCACCACATGTGACTCAGGCGTCCCGTAAGCAGGTCACATGGCCTATTAATGGGTAGGAAAGGTCTTCAAATCTAAATTGCTAATGCACCCGAAAATGAGCTAACTCTGAGATCCCTAGTGAAAATTTCATGGAGATAAAATATGCAAAACAGTGACTAGGGTGCAGATTCCCCAGGCCTGAACTGTTCCAGGATTCCCTAGGAGGTGGAATCGGCCCTGGGCATCTGCTTCCACCTCCCCATTCGGGTCATTTATGGCCACAAGCTTGCCATATTGTTTGTACATCCCTTTCTTAAATCAGTAGCCATGCCCTGGGGTGACCTTGGGTACATGTTCCAGATAGGAGGAGATGTTGCAGGGTGCCTGAGCACACATCCCTTCCAGCACGGTCACTTCAGGCTGCCTCTGCACCTCATATCTTGCAAACTGGCACGGAGACCCTAGAGACAGAAGGATCCTGGATTGCTATCTCCAACCTCTCCTCCTCCTCTGTGATCCAGCCCCACTCACCCTCCTAGATTAAGGCTAGCAGTAGCAGTATCCCCTGAACAGGAGAGAGCCAGGACTCAGATGTGTCCACCTGGCCCGTGGCTTCTTCTGTCCGGTTCTCCCTGGTATCAGAGCAAAGGGGAAGCTGAAACCGGAAGCTGATGTGTGGAAACAGGGAGATTACTATTTTCATAAGAGGGACAACCAATTTGCTCCAGCGCAGACTGACCTGGATTCAGTGAGAAGGGGTCTCCTGTCTTGGGCCAGCTCAGAGAACATTCAAAATTCACCCATGGGGAAGACAGATATACTACAAAGGCTGAGGTTGTGAGTGTTTTGTGGAATAGCATGTTTATATAACAGATGGGGTGTAGTGGCCAGTGCCTTCAAGTTCTGAAGACACAAAGAGAAACAATTCCCATGAGGAGGGAAGAAGGGATGTTTCATGTAAAGAAACCAAGGAACTCACAAGCCAGCTTAGGTTTGAAAGAGACATGCATGGAAAATGGAAGCAAGGTCTCTCTCTCTCACTCTCTCTCTCTCTCTCTCTCTCTCTCTCTCTCTCTCTCTCTCTCTCTCTCTCTCCCCCACTCCCTCTCTCCCACCTCCCCTCCCTCCCTCCCCTCTCTTTCCCTCTCTCTTTCTCTCTCTCTCCACCCTTCTCTTTACTTCCCCTCTCCCCTACTCCTTTGCCTCTTTGTCTCTCTTTTTTCTTCTCCCTCTCGTTCCTTCTTCCCCTCCTTCTTTTCCTCTTCCTCCCTTCCCAGAGCAAATGATGCCAAAATAGAGACAGCCAAGGAGGCCATGGAACCTACTGAGGCACACATCACAGACCCGTGCCTGGACCTGTTGGCCAAAATGGCCACTTACCTGCTAAGTGAGGTGACACCCCAATAAAGACTACAAACTTCTGGATGCTAATCAGCCTGAAGTATCTTAAAATGAATGTATCTGTAAATATTAGCAGAGACCTGGAACATTTAAAACAGAAAGATGCAGCCCGTTAGCCTCAGCAGAATCACATCACTTTAATGGAGGAAGAAGTAGCAGCCCCTGAGTAGGCTACCTACAAATCAGATGCATGTTAGAAGAGACTAGAAAGTCAATGAAAGAATAGATTCTTTAGCACCAAGACTTTCTTCACCTACAAGGATGTTTCATGAAATCTGAAATAGGTTGGATGAAACTTATCAAGCAGCTTTGCTTGGATTTCATAAAAATGAGCAATGCAGCTGACCCAAGAAGGATCCCAGCCCAGAGGTTCAGTTGGATATTATGACAGTGGCTGTCCTTGGGTGGTTTTCTAAAATTGCATTCCTCTGAACTTTACATAAATTCCCTGACTCTTGGATGTTGGATTGGAACCAAGCAGGGGATATCTGTGCATGCTCTGTATAACCCACAAGATGGGGTGAATATGAGCATTCAGGACATCTCCCTCACTGCCCTGTTCCTTCATTAGTTAATTGGGAGCCAATGTCCAAGGCAATTAAGTAGAGAGAGCCTTGCTGGCCTTTGTGGAAGGAAGGAAGGAAGGAAATGAACAAATGAATGGATGGATGGATGGATGGATGGGTGGGTGGGTGGATGGATGGATAGATAAATAAATAAACATTTACTAAGTGCCTACTATGTGCCAAGACAGCTAGGTGGCACAGTAGATAGAGCAATGGGCTTGGAATCAAGAAGACTCATCTTCCTGAGTTCAAATCTAGCCTCAGACACTTCCTAGCTGTGTGACCCTGGGCAAGTCACTTAACCCTGTTTGCCTTACTCCCTCATCTGTAAAATGATCTGGAGAAGAAAAGGGCAAACCTCTGATATCTCTGCCAAGAAAACCCCAAAATGAGGTCATGAAGAGTCAGACACAACTAAATAACAGCTCTGTGACAAGTATTGTGCTAAGCTTTACAAATATTGACTCATTCAGTTCTCAGAAAAAACCCTGGGAGGTAGGTGTTGTTGTTACCTCCATTTTACAGGTAAGGAAACTGAGGCAAACGGTATTGAAGTGACTTGCCCAGGGTCTCACAGCTAGAAAGTGTCTGAGGACAGATTTGAACTCAAGTCCTCCTGACTCCAGGCCCAGCTCTCTATCCACTGCACCACGTCTGCACCTCTTTATAAGCTGCACTTCTATGTCCCAGATGAACCAATTGGTCCAGTGCTAAAAGAACTAGTGGATGTGCTGGTTGAACTGTGTAACAAGACCCTCTGAATCTGCACCCTCAGAAAGGTCGTCAGCTCAGTTTCAGGCCTCCCTCCCTGGTGCCAAGTTACCTTGATTGGGGAGTGAGGGCAGATTTACCCAGCTGTCTTCCAGACCATGGACCACAGCTCATGCAACTGCTAACACAGCCAGTGCCATCTTGCCATCTTCTCTTTCACTGCATTGGTAACCTTTGACCCCTTTTCTTCATCTTGCTCTGGATATCAAATAAATACTGTGGTTATTTCCGCAAAGAGGGTATTAACCTGTCTGATGGCTCCACTCACCATCCCTTGTGACTCCCTGGATGGAAGCACCCTTTATCTATCACTGCACCCAATATGTATTGTCTACCCTATTAGAATATAAGTTCCTTGAAGACAGAAGCTGTATCACTTCTGTATTTCCATGTCCAGTGCTTGATACCATGCATGGCTCATGGTGAGTGCTTGGTGCAGTCACCATGAAGAAGGTGAGTAGTACATTGAAGAAAGGCTAATATCCTTTTAAAAAATGGAAAAAGAAAAAAAAAGAAGATAATGGACTTCGTAGGCTATTGACCAACTAACGCTCAACTTTGCTTTCCGGCAATATTCTAGAATGTGGGATTAAAGAAGTTGTATTGGGATCTGGGACATATGCACAGACCCTCTCAGCTTGCTCAAATTGCTGCAGGCTTCTCATGTGGGAGATCTAGGCAGATGGCTTCCAGGAGCATTATGGGGCAGTGGGCTTTGGACAGACTTTGGAACATGAATGGACGCTCCAAACTAGTTTTAGTCACTTTGGTTGAGAGGTGCCTTTGTTGATGGACAACAGAGCCAGATCATTGGGGTCTCTTGAAAAGACTCGAAACAGCTTTGGGCACCCCTTTGCTTCATATCCTAGGGAGCTGAAGGTATCTGATGATTGACCACATGGAGGCAAGCAAGTAGAACCAGGAGAACATTGTGTACAGTAACAGTAATATTAGCTACTCTGATTGGTACAATGATCCACCACAACTCCCATGTTTGCCCCCATATGGAGCACTGATGGACAAATTGAAGTATATTTTTCTCTTTATTTTTCTTGCCCTTTTTGGGGCGGAAGGGGGCAACCTGGCTAATATGAGACTATTTTGCGTGACTTCATAGGTATAAGGGGTATCATAAGTCTTGCCTTGTCAATGGAGTGAAGGCAGAGAGAGAATTTGGAACTGAAAAGAAAACATTTTTAAAAAGAAAGACCATGTGAGTAAGGGGGGTGGTTTTAGGGCCTTCTTACCTTCTGAAGCTGTGTAGTCCACAAGAAAAGGGTCTTAGTCATTGGTCTTTTTCATTTGTCCTTTTCTATTCTAGGTTCAGAGGGTGGAGTGTAGGACCAAGAGAGAATGAGACACAAGAATATGGGAGTAGGAATCCAGGCCAGGTTGCAGTCAGCACAGCCCTGAGGAGAAAGGGACAACTTTCAGAACCACCCTCTGAACCAATGCCAACAAAAGTTGGACTGAGGATGCATCCAGCAGGAATGCTGACCTTAGGACATGAATTCGGTGGGTTCAATGCCACATAGGAACTGAGCTAAATCTGAGATTATTCTACCAGATACTGGGATGACTTAGGAGAGAAAATGCCCTGGATGTATTGGGGAAGATGTTTATGTTTGTTCTGGCTATACCTTTGAAGTAAATATGCCTTTGTCAAAGTTACTTGATGTTAAGTGATTAAATAGAACTGAGGCACTAATAACTAGTCCATAGCAATGGGGCCAACAGCTAGTAGGGGGCTTCAGCCAATGACATTGGAGGAAAACCTGTCCCTCATCCTTCATGGTGCTCTGGAACTTTGAGGAGGGCTCATGAAACAGCCTATAATTGAAAGGACGAGAGCCTACAATGTAGAGCATGAGTTTGACTTTATCAAGCACAGGTCATGACAGACTGACTTTAATTCTTCCTAAAAAAACAAAACAAAACAAAAAACAAGAACAACACAAAATAGAACTGCCTTATCACATTTTTTCAGTGTATTCTTTCAGTTTACAAGGACAGAAAAGATGATAGAATCACAAATCACCTATTAAGCACTTACTATGTGGTGCCAGGTACTATGCTAAGCAATGGGAATATAGATAAAAACAAGAAATAATAGTCCCTACCCTCAATGCGCTTATATTCTAATGGAGGAGAAGATTACACATTTGATGAGCTGGAAAACTGGGATAGAGAAGGAGAAGGGGGAAATCTGGAGAATCAGGAGTGGTGCCAGGAGAGAAGTGTGCCTGAATGGCCTGATCACCTCATGAAATAGTGGTCCAAAACAGGCACTCATCAATCAGAAGAGATGGAGGTATCTCCAAGGCTTCTGGGAAGGAGGGAAAAAAACTCAGGAGAGTTAAAAGTGGAGTTCCCTTTACACATGGATTTCTTTACTGGGTTCCTTTCGAAACCCTGACTCCAATCTGTCCTTGGCTCCCAATGTAAACACTGATATCAGCTGATCTGGGGATGCTACCAAAACATTGAAGAAAAACTAACAAGTCTTCCTCTGGCCAACTGAGGAATAAGAGAAAGAGACCTGCCTTCCTCTCCCAATTAAACAAAAAGAAAGAAAAAAACCTCACAAAAAATGGTTCCTTCATTGGCAATCTCCTTTTTGACAAGCAAGTCTCATTCTTAATTGTAAGTTGATCACTTCTCTCTCAAGAGGTAGGTAGCAGACTTCATCTTTGGATCTCTAGAATCATATTATGTCATTGCATTGATCCGAGTTCTAAAGTCTTTAGAAGTTGTTTGACTTTATAATTTTGTGGTGTAAATTGTTCTTCTGGACCTGTTTGTTTCAGTCTTCAAGAGTTCATCCAGGTCTGCCCAGTTTCTCCCAAAATGCCTAATCCATCATTTCTTATAAGGCAATAATATTCCATTACATTTTTATACCATCATTTATTTACTCATTCCCCAAATTGATGAGAATCCCTGTTGGTTTTCAGGGGGTTTTGCTACTTCAAAAAGGGCTACTATAATTGTTTTTGGTCATATGTGTCCTTTGTTTCTTTCTTATCTCTTTGGCATAGTAATAGTTTTCCTGGGTCAAAGGTAATTCACATTTTAGTGGCTTTGGGAGCGTAGATCTGAATTGCTTTCCAGAATGGCTGGATTAATTCACAGCTCCACCAAAAGAGTACTTCTGTGCCTGTTTTCTCACAGCCTCACCAGCATCTGTCCTTTTCCTTTTTTGTCATCTTTTCCAATATTATGACTACGAGATAGAACCTCAGAATTGCTCCAATGTGTATTTTTCTTATTTTTAGCCATTTAAAATATTCTACATGGTTTTTGGTAGCTTTGGTTTCTTTTTTGAAAATTACCTGTTCATATCCTTTGATATTGGGAAATGGTTCTGAGTCATAATTTAATTAAATCCCTCACATATATTTAATACAAAACCTTTATAAGAGAAACTCGCTGCAAAGATTTTTTTCTTAGTTAACCATTTCCCTTCTAATTGTAATTGCCTTTATTTTGTTTGTGCAAAAACTTTTTATAAAATTTTATATACTCAGATTCTTTCTTTTCATCTTCTATGAACCTCTCTGACACTTTGGTCATAAAAATATCCATAAACTGAAAAACATAATTTTGTCCTTGGTCCTCTAATTTGTTCATCATGTCACCATTTATGTCTAAGTCATTTATCCATTTGAAGTTTATCCTGTTATGAGATGTTGGTCTTTACCTAATTTCTGCCTGACTGCTTTCTACATTTCCCAGCAGTTTTGGTCAAATAGTAAATCTTTCCCCCAGTAACTGGGGTCTTTTGGTTTATCAAACACTAGGCTATTGTATTCATTTACCTTTTTAAATATTGTATAGCTAAGTTTTTCCACTGATTGATTTTATTTTTTTTTCTCCAGCAACAAATCATTTTGATGCCTGCTAGATTATAGCACACAATATGAGATCTGGTTCTGTTAAATCCCATTTTCCCTCATTTTTTGATAACTTTTTTTTTTACTGATTCCTATTTTTTTATTGTTGTTGGGTTTTTAAAAAACAGAAACAAATG
This sequence comes from Trichosurus vulpecula, assembly GCF_011100635.1. Classification (NCBI taxonomy): domain Eukaryota; kingdom Metazoa; phylum Chordata; class Mammalia; order Diprotodontia; family Phalangeridae; genus Trichosurus; species Trichosurus vulpecula. The sequence goes on from NC_050574.1 coordinate 43,115,937, forward strand.
TTAGAGTTTGTTAAAACTTATTCAGCAACTATTGTCATGTGGTTATCATTTGTGCTATTAATACAGTTTATCAGGTTTATTATTAACTTCTTCACATTGAATCAACCTCCCTATTCCTAGTATAATCTTGTCATAGCGTATGTTTTTAATAGTTTGCTACAAAATAATTTAAGACTTTGGTTTGAACCGTTTGGTTTAAACTTTGCATCAATATGCATAAAAAATATTGGTCTATAATTGTCTTCTTTGTATCTCTTTAGTTTGAGTATCAAAACTGAATAATCAGAGGACTCTATGTTCTCACCCTCATAGGGCTATCTCCTATAATTTTGTTGTTTAGTCATTTTTCAGTCAGCTCTGACTCTTTGCTGAGTCCTTGGGGGTTTTCTTGGCGAAGATACTACATCGGTTTGCCATTTCCTTCTCCAGCTCGTTTTACATATAAGGAAATTGAGGAAAATAGGGTGAAGTGACTTGCCCAGGGTCACATACCTACTAAGTGTCTGGGACTGGATCTGACCTCAGGAAGATGAGTCTTCCTGACTCCGGGCCCAACACTCTGTGCACTAAGGCGCCCCCTAGTGGCCCATTTCCTATAATACTGCCTCCTATGTTTACTACTAAGTACTTCAGTACTAGGTACTGAAACTACTTAGCAAGCTAAGTGTTAGGGAAGAGTAACAATTGTTTTCTTCATTCTGAGTAAGCCCCCCTGTTCAATTTGTAGAAACTCTCCCTTTGGCTATCAGTCTAGGCTTCCTGACCCCATCAGTCTACCAGTAACATATGATTAACCTCAACAGACTCTCTCCCTGTAAGCCCTATGCAAACCCAGGCCCCTAGGGGCTCTGTGCATTCCATGGAGGGTACCAAGAACAAAGGCATCTCTTAGGGTGTGAAGTGAATGCATAGTAAAGAGCATGGATGGAATTCGGGTGTGATTTGAGAAGGAACCCCTGGGAGAAAGTCTCTAGAGAGAAGACAATCACCAGCTAACTAGATTTACCAGATGATACATGGGAACAATTCTGAGCAGTAGCTGGCTGGGGAATCAACATAGAACTGGGATTTCCAAACTTTTGCACAATGTAAAATAGATTCATTTTTAAGTCAATCAGCTAAACTGAATGTCAATCAGTGTAAAGCCTGCCAAAATTCAGACAAAGGGAGACTAGGAGGGTTAGAGGAAGCACCTGAGAAAGCCAACAGAGGGACCTGTGCTGGGCCCCCTCCTCCTTTAGTTCAAGGGCATGGGACAGAGAAGAGAGACCTTGATGTCACAAAATCCTTCTATTCACTTCTTCTCAACTCCCTATCACTCACCACAGATTCTATCCCGATTCTCTTCTTCTCTCACCAGCCCCTCCTCATCCCTCTCTCAACACAAGGTCTCTTCTTCACAAAGATCAAGAAATGACTCCATTTTAGTCATAATTAAATAGACAAAGGATAATTGGAAATAGTGCAGAATTAAAAGACAGATGAGGGATAGCACAGAGCATTCTGGGAAAAGATAATCTATTGAGGAAGAGTGATTACAGCATATTGGGAAGGTGTTTTTTATTCTGCCTAGAGGCAACAAAGTTTCTCAAGGGAAAGGCAATTTCTTATAGCCCTTTAGCAATACCTAGCTTACCTATAGCCCTTTGTAGTGATATCGAGTTGTCTAAGAGGAAAAATACAATTAGACAGGCCTAAAATACTAATTCTACACTTCCCCCGCTGAATCCTTCTCTGATTTCTACAGCCATACTCAGCTTCTCCTTCTCTTAAAAATACATTTTCTTTAATTCAATAAGACCTTTAATAGATACTTAACTATTAGCCAGGACGGTCACTCTCAAAATGTAGTCCAGGGACCCCTGGGGGTCCAACCCAAACCCCATCCTCATCTTTTCTTCATCTGCACCTAATTCCAAACTAAACCCAGTCCTCATCTTCTCCCTCATTCATAATCAACTGGTAATGGAGGCTGGAGCAGGTCAAGGAGGAGATGAGCCCCTCATTAGGTTCAGAAGGTTCATAGGCTTACACAGGAGGGAAGTGACTGGAACGGGATTGTCCCACAGGGAACCAAAACTGGAAGCTAAGTGGTCAGACTGGAAGAGAGGGCATCTAGCCACTCTTAACAAGGTCAAGTCAACACACTTGGACAAACCAAACTTTAGACATAGAAAGAACTGACAGATGAGATTGAGGACAACCTGACCATGATTCTGAACGATTCCAGAGAGTGGGAAGGATACCTCATAGAAGCAAATCTGTATGCCAGCTTCAAAAAGGGGGAAAGAGTGGAGTTTCTAAACTGAAAGACAGTGAGTGTCACTTCTTCTTTCGGAAAAACTCAAGAACCCATCAACAAAAGGGTAATTTGTGCACATTTATAAAGAAGGAAAGAATCAAGACATCCCAGAGGCAGAAGAGAACTCAGAGACCTTCTAGTCCAACACACACCTGACTGGGAGTCTCCTCTATGAGTTACTGGCAATCAGTCCATCATCCTTTGCTTAAATAATGATAACAAAAATAGCTAGCATTTATATGGCTTTAAGGTTTGCAAAGGGCTTTATACATATTATCTTATTTTTTCCACACAACTCCAAGAGGTAGGTACTATTCATGTGACCACTTTACAGAGGAGGGAAACTGAGGTAGAGGGTAAGTGACTTTCTTAAGGTCACACAGTCTAAATTGGGTTAGGAACTCAAGGCTCCCTAACTCCAGTTCTAGCACTCTCTCCCCTCCTGCTGATTGCCCCTCCCCTGCCCCTCCCCCAAGTTCTTATTTTCTTCAGGAGCAGCTTCTTTCAAATTTGCATAGCTCTACTTGTGAAGATGCTTTGTTACTTTGATCCAAAATCAGCTTCTCTGTGACTTGCACCCATTGAGAATTCCTCCTCCATATTACAGCCTTGAGAAGAGGTTTCACAACCTCCAATGTCTATTCCCCTCCAGGTTAAACATCCTCTGTTCCTTAAACTGATCCTCCTAATTCACTGTTCTGGTAAAGAATATTCTCCTACTTAATCTCCTCCCCAGTGTTATGCCTAGCCCAGTAGCTAGCCAGGACCCCTGTGGCTGGTGATCTTTGCTAATCCTAGCTCCTAACCTTCCTAGAGTTCATTACTCTGGGGTTGCCTGTATCTTTACCAGGGGGGAAAGGATCCTAGGGTTTCAATTTGATCTCTGTCTCAGATTCCAGAGGAACAAATCTATTTTTAACTGTAGTCTAAGGGGTCTTCCTGAAAAAAAGGAAGAAGTCGTTGTTTCTTTTTAAGGGCCCAGAGTGCAAACCACAGCTGAGTAGTCCCTCCCATTCTTGGATGTCTTTCAAAGGTCATGGACAGGCTGTCATCAGATTCAGTTGCCTGAGTTTTCCAAGCCCAAGGCATAGTTTGTCCAGGTCTGTTGACCAGGTGGAGTCAGATATGGAAGAGGTGGTTTTATTCCCACACAGGAAAAGGAATGCTGAGCAAATAAAGAATCATAGAATGATAACAGCTGGTTGAAAACTTAATATTCCAGCCTTACTGGAATATTTGCAAACAGTTCTTTTCCAGAGCTGTTCATTAGTAGCCTTTACTTGAGCAGCAGCATTTCCTGTCCCCTGAGTGGAGCCCAGTCAGCACCAAGTGGGCTTTTGCTTTCCGGTTCTCTCCCTCTCTCCCTAGGTGACTCTTTTCTCTCTCCCCTACTGCTATTGCTGCTGCTCCTCTGATGGACATCACCCTGCTGCCCAAGTACCCAGCAATGGGAAGATGCCAGCTGCCTTGTACCAAGGTGAAGAAGACACATATGGGTGGTTGCCCCAAGCAGCCTTGCTCGCCCTCCACAGAGCACAGCTGGGATCAGCAGCTGATTAAGAGTAAGCGTGGCTGGCAGGAAGCACTCAGAGCTCTGAAGTCCAGAAAGGAGGAAGGGGGGAGGGGAGAAAATGACCTTTCTTTCATACATCCCCACAGAGGTGCCACATCTGGAACTCTATTCAAAGGAATCCTCACCTCTGGTTTTGGAAAGTATTATTCTCTTAAGGCAGCCTAAAATCACTCTGTCACATCGTTGAATTATGCTGAATTGGCAGGACCCTACAACCCCCAGACCAGCTATAATCTAGCATAGTTCCCCCATTATGTGTTCCTGAGGGTGATTTTTGTACCTAAGAATAAAACTTGGCATTGATTCATTTTAGTTTTCATCTTACTAGATTTGCCTCATTTTTTCTAGTGTGTCAAGAGGTTTTTAGATTGCATTTCCACCACCCAACATATTTGCCATCTCTTCTAGCTTTGCCTCATCTGCAAATCTGATTAGTCTTTAACCCTATCATTAGTAAAGATGTTCAATAGCACAGGACCAAGCACAGATTCCGGGAGGTCCCCACTAAAGACCTCCCTCCAAGCTGAATTTAAACTAGTAATAACTACTCTTCCTGACCAGCTCCTAACCCACTCAATATATTCTCTTCTAACCTAAATCTCTGTCTTGTCCACAGGGTATCATTAGAGATGTTAGCAAATACTTTGCTAAAATCTGGGTAATTTGGGGCAAGACTTGCCTTGCAGCAGGGAGCGAAGAAAGTGAATAAAAACAAAAGGCAACAATAAAACTTAAAAAAAATCCAGGAAAATTACCTCTACAGGGTTCACCTGATCCAGTAACCTTGACAAGAGACCAAGAAGTCGCATGGCCTCTACCTATTCTTGGTGGCTCTGAGTGATGATTGCTTCCTTTTCTAGATGGTCACTAGCCATCCTTTGGATAATGCTTCAATATTTCAGCAGATTCACAACCTCATCAATGTCGGGACTTCCTGCATGGGTGTAGATTACAAACCATTCACACCTCTGGTCTGGTGTGACTCCTGCCCATATTTTCCTGTAGAATGCATCAAATGTTCTGGCAGCCTTCCTTAGATTTAAAAATGCACAGGAGTCTTGCAGTGCTGAGTTCGCGCACATGCCCATCCCTCTTCATTTTCCCAACACATGTTTCCTAGATGCTATCATATGTTTTACCATTGATTTTTAAACAAGCAGGTCCCTACTAATAATATGCCACAGGCTTTTTATACCCACTATGAGAGGTACTCCTTTATTGTTATTTATTTGAGTCACTCATAAGTTTGATTCTTTGGGGACTGTGTTGTTGGTTCCTTGATCCACAGCCTTGTAGCATTCCTGAAAGTATTCTCCAAACCATCCTCAACAGAGCTGCAAAAATCCTCAGGACAGGGAGGTGGGTTAGCTGATCCCAGAACAGCAAGAGAAACCCACAGCTCCCTCTGCAAATGCCCACCAATACAGCCTTTGCATGAAGTCTGTCCTCTCAGAGCTAATAGGGCTCTGAGTCAGCCCAAGATGAAAAACCCCTCTTCCTGGGGATTTTGGTTGGGGGGAGGCAGTCAGGATTAAGTTGACTTGCCCATGGTCACACAGCTAGTAAACATTTGAGGCCGAATTTGAACTTGGACCCTCCTGATGCCAGGGCCAGAGTTCTACGCACTTCACCAGTAGCTGCCCTTTCTTGTATCCTTTTCTATCTTTCCCACAGTGGCTTCCTCTTTCAACTTCTCCTTTGCACAGAGCTAGGATAGGGGTGGGAGCACTGCAGAGAAGAAGCCCTGGGGGGGCCTGGGAAGTAACTTGGCCACTGGCCGAGGCCCAGAGATGAAGTCGCAACTTCTGCTGCTGCTGCTGCTGCTGCTGCTGCTGGTCCTGTTCTGGAGGATTGAGTGGGGTAGGGGCTAGGGCTGGGGGTGGGAGTGGGGGTGGAAGAGGCGGGGACAAGACGAGTGAGTGGGATAGGGGCTGGGGGGACCAGGTTGGAGGAGGCAGTGGGTTGGGAGAAAGGTGGAAGGTACTAGGTCTCTCTTTGCTCACAGGGTCCCCATCCATGATACCACGTGACCTGCAGGTGCCCAGCTCGGTGACAGTGAAGGAGGGGATGTGTGTCACGGTCCCCTGCAAGATCCACCTTTTCCCCTATTTTCTGGCCCTCACTGCTAGCTGGTTCCGAGAAGGGGCAGACACTGACAGAGATAACCCTGTGGCCACAAACGACCGAGATCGGGAGGTACAGGCGGAGACACAAGGGCGATTCTACCTCCTCTCGTTCCCAAGGAGATGGGACTGCTCCCTAAGCATCACTGATGCCCGGAAAGCAGACAGCGGGAGATATTTCTTAGAGGTGGTCACTGGAAAGTCACAGAAACGTAGTTACTTGGATTTTAAAGTTTATGTGAATGTGACAGGTAGGAAACTCTTTCCAGGGAAGAGAGTCCTGAGTGGAGGGGGTGGTGGGAAACGGAGGGTGCTAAGTTTCCAGAGAGAGCTTCTTTGCAAGTGTTGTCCAGGGGCTCGGGACTGCGGCTGGGTGTGCCCCTCCAGAGACTTTTCTACGAGCAAACAGGATCCAAGGCAGAAGAGATAGGGGCAGCTGGGTATACTGACCAACAGTTCTGAAGTTTGAGGTTGTAGGTTTGAATGCTGCTTCTCCTACCTGCATACAGACCCCTTTGAACACGCCCCTTTGTTGACAATAAATTATTAGTTTTTTTATAAAGTGGAGAAAAAAAGAAACTATTTAGGAAAGTGTGAAATCAGCATTTCCATAGATTGGAGGAGCAGAATAATACATGGGATAACTATGCTCCTATAGCGCTAGGAGTGAGTGGCTTAGGGCACAGGGTAAGGCAGAGGATGCCCCTGGAAGGAGGGACGATGTTGGGAATTAGATGAGACCACGCTGGGGAAGAGCACGCTAGTTACATACAATGGAGGACACACACACACACACACACACACACACACACACACACCGCCCCAGCTATCACTGGGGGTTGCACTGGGCATGTTTCTTGACCTTGAGTCTAGCTCAGCATTTTCCTTCTCTTACCCTAGCTCTGACACAGAAGCCAGACATCTATGTTCCCCAGACCCTGGAGGCTGGGCATCCTGTGACTCTGAACTGCACATTTCCTGGGGTCTGTATGGAAGGGACACCACCCATCTTCTCCTGGAGAGGGGCAGCCCTTTCCTCCCAGGATCCTGCCCATGAGACAACCTCTTTGTCAGAGATCTCTCTGACTCCAATGCCCCGGGACCATGGCTCCAGCCTCACTTGCCGAGCAACCTTCCCTAAAGTCAATGTGAGCACAGAGAGGACCATCCAACTCAATCTGTCCTGTGAGTGCTGGAGGCAGGAGACCCAGAAGAGAGAGTGAACTGGAGAGGAGGTCCAGGACTTGAGATACAAGATGTCATTGAATGGCCAAGACGTCTGGGGCCCTGAGGGGGGACAAAGGGGGAGACATGCTGGGGAATTCTTCCATTTCCTGCCCTTGTTTCTGGGGTTAAAAGTTCCTATCTCACCCCAATGCTGAGGAAAAAGCATTGGGTTCCACCCAAAAGTCACCTCCTACTTTCCATTTCAGATACCCCGAAGAACTTGACCATCCATGTTGTATGGGGAAACAAGACAGGTATTATCAGGGATCTGTGGGCAGGGCACTCTTAGCTCTTTAGTGGCCTGTGGAACTAGGGGACAAGGGAGACAGGATTCTTCTTTCCAGGGCCTGGTTCTGCTTATGAAGAAATGCCTCTCACCATGGAATAGCAGTGATGATGATGATGGTGATATGATGATGGTGATGATGGTGATGATGATGGTGACGATGATACCAGTCACCATCATCATTAGCATCATCCTCATCTCATTTATCTAGCACTTTAATGTTTCCAGGTGTCTCTCCTCACCCCAGGCCTGTGAGTGACTAAGCACAAGAATTATTCATCCTATTTTACAGATGAGGAAACTAAGACTCAGAGCCCAAGGACTTGCCCAAGGTCTTGTGCACGCTAAGTAGCAGAGTCTCAATTTTAACCTTAGTCTTCTGAAATCAAGTCCAGGGCCCAAAATATTTTAGAATCTTTCCTTTGTCTTGGGGTTGGGGTGGGGCAAGAGAGTGGGATGGGTGGGTGTGGGACTAAGCTTAGGTGCTGCCTCCTGCAGGAAGCCTTCCTTGATCACCCCTAGCCATGCTCCTCTTCTCAGATGAGCGGTTATTTACTATGCTGCGCACATGGCACATTCCTTTGGACAGTCCCTGAGGATGGAGGACTGTTTCTCATGTTAGTTTTGTACAGCTTTCTCCAGAGCCTTGCTCCTAGTAGGGGGCAAGGAGTTAGGCTGAGGGGATGTGACAAATGCTCACTGACTTGAAATTCCACAATAACATGCATAGAAGAAATGTCAGAGGTTAGAGCTTAGTACTCTAGAAGCCACGGGTAGTGCTCTGATACTGCGTATTGCCATCATGGGTTCTTAACCCAGGGTCCATTGACCCTGGAGCACCTGTGGATAGATTTCAGAGGGTCTATGTATTGGATGGGAAAAACTTGCATCCTTATTTTCACTAACCACTAACCGGAATTTAGCATTTCTTTCAATTGTTTAAAAACATGATTCTGAGAAGGGGTCCATCAGTTTCACCAACAAACTGCCCAAAGGGTCCATGATCCAAAAAGAAGTTAACCCTGGTCAAGGTTTTCCCTGTTAAAGGAGATGACCTGGGGCTCAACTTGGTAGTAACAGAGCTGGTTAGTCCAGGAAGCTGAGTCAGGACTCAAGCCCACACCACAGCCATGTTGAGACCAAATCTCAGGACTCTGGCTGGCCCTGGATAATTCTGTGCCCTGGAAGCTTGATAAATCTCATACCGTCTTTCCCTTAATTGCTAAGGAAGGCTTTTGCAAAAACCCAACCACTGTCTGTGGGTAAAGTGGATGGCATCTGCCAGATCTGGGTTAAACATGGACTGCTGGCAGAGGGAAAGAGGGAGACAGAAGGCATTATCTCACCACCACAGCTCTGGGGGTCAGTGGAATCTAAATCAGAAAAAGAGGGAAGTCGAGGTTGGACTGGATCTGTTCAACTTCCTTTGCAACTAAGTCCCATTGTCTTACATTAATTTCCTCTATGTGACCTTGCACAAGTCTTCTCTCCAGACCTTGCTTTCTCATTCCTAAAGCTGATGACCTTTTCAGTAGTGATCCCAGGAACTGGCTCTTACCTGCTTCTCCCGGAGAGAGAGACCCTCCTTCTAGTATGCATTGTTGACAGCAACTTGTCTGCCATGTCCAGTTGGATTTGGGAGGGTCGAATTGTGAGCAGCTCTCCAGCCTCAGACTTCCAGGCTCTGCCTCTGAAGCTGCCCAGTCTGAGAGTAAGGGACAGTGGGGAATACTCCTGCCAAGTCCAGCACCCTTTTGGGACACAACATGCCTCCCTGAACCTCTATGTACGGGGTGAGTAGGAGGGGGAGGGTGGTAAAACACCTGCATTCAGGAGGGGGTAAGGTTGGAGAGACAGACTTGACAAATATTGAGCAGAACACACTGACTCTCTCTCTCTCTCTCTCTCTCTCTCTCTCTCTCTCTCTCTCTCTCTCTCTCCCCCCCCCTTACCTCTTTCCCTGGCCTTCCCCCTCTCCCTTCCCCTTCCCCTCCCCCTCTCCCATTCTCTCTTGACCCACCTCAGCCCCAATGCAAGAGAATAGCTCTTGGCCTCTAATCCTCACCCTGCTCCGGGGAGTCCTTATGGGAATAGGTTTTCTTCTCACTTATGGCCTTACCTGGCTCTATTACACCTGGTGAGTATATCTACCTCTCCACCACGGGATCCCAGGATTCTGACTTCCAGTGCCTTGAGCCTTCCTATGTGTTTTTTTTTTTAATTTACTGGACCAGGGAACATAACAACTGACATTCTCACCCTCTGAGAATGGATCTACGTTTCCATCACAAGGTTGGGGGTGGGGTGGGGTGGGGTAGGGTGGGGTGAGGAGAAAGAGAAACCACTTGGGAAGGAAATCTGAGAGGTCTATACTAAACTACCCTTTCCTTTAGGCCTTGCACACGGGACGGGACAGAGAAGATGGTGCAGACTTGCACTACAGAAAATCACATATATGAGCATGGACACTAGGGAGAGGTCAGGTTGGGAAAACATTCTAACTGGAGATCCATTGAGATGCTCTAATGGGTCAGTAGTACAGGACCTTAGCAACCAACCTACATCCAACAAATCTTTTAAATAATTCTTCATCCCATCCCCTTGCCTAATTCGAGTCAGATATGGGCTTCATTTTTTCTGCCAACCTTCAGCAGATAATGCTGCCCCCCTGTCCTCTTCCACGTCCTCCAGCCCAAACCCAGATGTCATCTTCCAATGGCTTAGAAAAAGGAATAAATGGCATTTTTTTTCAACCGTGCAGGTTACTCAAAGCTGGAAAGGAATCAGTAAGAGAATCCTCCTGCTGCTGTTTCTGGAGCTGCTGCTGCTGCTCCTGCTGCTGCTGATCACCCCCTTTCCCTTGGTGTAGACAATTCCATTACCTCTTTCATAAATCAGTGACTGAGGAGACCCCAGGCCTCACCATGACAAACAGGAAGCCCAAGGAAGGAGTCAGGACTGAAAACAACCTCCACACTAATTGGAAGATGTCAAGGCAAAGTAGTATGGTAGATGGAATGAAGGTTAAGAAGCCCAGACACTGAGAAAGCTAATGGAAGTCTATTGTGGAGCCCAGAGCTTGTCAAAGAGGCAGGTGAGACTCTGATTTCATGAGCAGCAAGTCAATCATACCCACACACCTGGAGATGGATGAGGGAGATTTAAATGACTTCTCCCAGTCACAGACATGGGGCATTTACTAGGTAGAGAACCCAAAATTTTACCCTGGAACTGGGTTCCCAGGGAACACAATACATTTACAGTTAGAGAACCAAGATGCAATTCATCCACTACCCATTGGCTGTGGCACCCTTTCGTCTTCATTGATGCCTTCCCCCTAGTACTTTAATCATACATAAAGTAACTGGCATGTTGCATTAGCATAGCCATGAATTTTCAACCTAATTGGTCAATAGGACATTTTGATCAATATCAAAAGGAGATGGAGAAGGGAAAATCAAACTGGTTCTGTGACAATATCCCCCCCCCTCTCTCTGAGTAGCACATGCATTCCATTTTTTTTTTTTCTGTACTGGGGTATGGGACATGCACAGAGTATCTCTGATGGTGCCTCCCACATAGAGATGCTGGGAAGGCTGCTTCTGGGAAAGACTGATAATGTAGGAAAGATATTAGAGTATGCAGAGATATTCTGTAAGCATATTCTGGTCACCTGACTGCTTGGTGAAGAGTGGACTCTTCAATGGTCTACAGCAGAAGTGTCAAACTTAAAGCTGGCAAAGTTTAAGAATGGGGTCACCAAATTAAAATATGATTAGGAAATGTTTTAAAAAAATACAATGGATATGATGCTAATCTGTGGGTTTTCTAAGTTAATATGTGGCCCACAGGGATCTGCTTCTATCTGAATTTGATAGTACTGGTCTACAGAGGCATTTAAAAAGGTCTGTCAGTTTTGAACTAATCGTTTCAGCTCATATGTTCTTGGCTGGACTCTGCAATGGTGTGCCCTCTGAGGCCATGCAACTCTGTGTGATGGGCCTCTGTCTTTGGCCTCAGCATGTGATATGTTCCATTCTAGTCAAACAAATTGTTGCCTCCAAAGTTGTGAGTTTTGAAAAGTCAGGAGGGTTTCCCAGCATCCTGGCATTCCAGAGGTCTGATTTTTTAAAAAATTGGTACAATATCAATGTCCCAAGGAGCAAAGAGTGGTTTTCAGGAATTAGTTTTCTTGGATCCTGCCCAAGGATAGCTGAAATGAGGGCTCATATGTCACATCTGGACATGAACTTGGTGGAAATGATGTTAGGTAGGAACTGAGCAATGAACGATCCTATTCTGCAGAAGACATGGAGGTGGTGGAGGGAAGAGTGTGTGCCAGAGGTATTTGGGGAGTTATTTGTATTTTGGTCTTGATATATCTTTCCAGTAAATATCTTTCAGCAAAACCCAATTAATATTAAGTCATTAAATAGAACCGGGGTACTAGGGACTGACTCCTAGGGGAACATTTCTGGTGGGTCCCAAGCTGATGATAGTAGAGAGAAGGTAAAACCCAATTCCTCAGGGTACCCTAAAATCCTGAAAGGATGGATGTAGACTACATGGTTCTGGGAAAGTGAGCCAGGGTGAACTCACTACACATATGCTTTCTGATGGTAGAAGGTGGAATTGGACAATCATTTGGTATTGTTTTGATAAATTGTTCTTTGATGCATCATTTCTATAGAATTATGTTATTGAGTCTCCAACTGCTTTTAAAATTATTTGAGCCCTTTATTGAATATAATTTTTGTTTTATGATCAAATGTGCTTAATATATCTGCTTTTCTACATTTTTGTGAAGCTTTGTGCCTCAATAGCTCTTCAGTTTTTGTAAAGGTGCATTTCACAGCTGAGTAGTAAGTAAATTCCTTTCTGGGTAATTTTGTTCAATCTTTCTTCATTCAATAAGATTAAACTGACATTCATAGGATGCCCTTTCTCCCCACCCCTTCCTTCATGGCTATACAGCTTCATCTTATACTCTATTATGAAATAGTGATTCCCCTCCCCTTCTTCCTCCTTTTCCCCCCAGTAGAATCCCCTATCCCTCCCATTTCTGTTTTCCCCTAAGACAACTGAAACAGAACAAAAGCACCCACATGCCCCACCATTTTAACTTTTCTCTACAACCCTTAGAGACATTACGAGTTCTGAGAAGACATTTGTTTCTTATTCCCCTGTTAACATGTAAACAATTCTCCAGCCTGGCACGATGGGTGTTTTTGTTCAGTCATTTCAGTCCTGTGTTACTCTTCACGATCCTATTTGGGATTTTCTTGGTAAAGATCCTGGAGTGGTTTGCCATGGGGCAGTGCTGCATACCTATAATACTTCTTACTGGGGAAGACTGAGGCTGGTAAATACCTGGAATTGGGAGTTAGGGGGTCCAAACTATACCCAGAACCAACAGGGTGAGCCCCAACGATGGAGGGAAACCAAATTGCCAAAGAGAAATATAACTAATCCTATTCAGAAACTCATTATCTTCCCCTCGCCCCCCACCAACCCCCATTCGACCTTCTTCCAATTTAATCGATTATTGCCAAGCATTGTCATACATAGGGGCAGCTGGCCTAGAGTCAAGAAGAATCCTCTTCCTGATACTTACTAGCTCTTACTAGCTGTATGACCCTGGGCAAGTCACTTCATCTGTTTGCCTTAGTTACTCATCTATAAAATGAGCTGGAGAAGGAAATGGCAAACTACTGCAGTATCTTTGCCAAGAAAACCCCAAAGAGAGTCACAAAGAATCAGACACAACTAAAAAATTACTAAACAACAAAAACATTGTCATACATGCCTATAATTCCAGCTCACCAGGAGGATAAGGCTTGTGAATCTCTTGAACTTGGGAATTCTGATGGGCTATCCAGATCAGTGTCATGCTAGGATCATCAATATGGAAGTGGGGGCCACTGGGTGGTCAATGGAGGGGTGAATTGGACCAAGTCAAAAAAGGAGCATGTCAAAGCTTCCATGACAAGCAGAAGTGGGACCATGAAAAGCCCCTGTACTTGCTGCCTGGACAAGATGGGGAGACCTAGTCTTTAAAACAGCAACAGGAACAGCAACAACCCCTTTTTTTCCTTTGGCATCTTGGATGGTCAATGACACCACCCTCCTCCCAGTCAAGCAGGCTCTCAACTTTGGTGCCATCTTCGACATTCCCTCCACATTTCTGATTAGCTGCTAAGGACTGTCATTTTGTGACAATGTAATAACACTGACAGCTAACATTTATACAGCACAGTGCTCTACCAACACTATCTCATGTGGTCCTCACAACAACCCTTGGAGTAGATGCTATTACCATCTGTATTTTACAGATGAAAAAAGTGAGGCAAACAGTGGTTAAATGACTTGTCTAAGGTTACATAGCACTTGAGGTAGGATCTGAACTCAGGCCTTCATAATGCCAAAGGCAGGACTGTCTCCCCTGTACCACCTAGCTTCCCACAGCCTCTCCTACACATATCTTCTTCTGTCCACTTATACAGCTGCCACCTTGGCGCAGGCTCCAATCACTACTCACGTTGGCTATTTTAATAATCTTCTAATGACTAGAAATACCAGGAGTGCCTCCCCCACTCCAATCCATCCTCTACCCAACTTCCAAAGGGATTTTCCTAAAGGAAAATCTGACCACGTCACCCTCCGACTCATCCAACTCCAAGGGCTTCCTATTAGCTCCAAGATCAAATAAAAAATTTCTGTTTGGTGCTGAAAGCCTTTTTCAGCCTGGCCCCTTCCTTCCTTTCCAGCATTCTCACCTCCTTCTACTCTATGATCCAGCCACCATGGTATCTTGCTCTTCCTTGTACACGACACTGTCTCTCAAATCTTCTGTCATGGGCTGTCCCTCACTCCTGCAATGTTCTTTACACCATCTTTATTTCTGTCTCCTAGATTCACCAGCTTCCTTCAATCAGCTCTAATCCCATCTTCTGTTATAAGGAATCTTTCCTGCCCTGACTCTTACTTCCACCCTTCTACAGCTAGCACCTTCCCTCGGAGATTTCCTTCCATGTGTACCGGGCAATGATAGCACGTTATGTCTGTCTCTGTCTCTTTCTGTCTCTCTCTCTGGCTCTTTCACTGCCTCTCTACTACTCCTTCTGTCTGTCTCTTTCTCTCTCACTCTCTGTCTCTGTCTCACTATCTGTCTCTCCCTGTCTCTCTGCCTCTATGTCTCTGTCGCTGTCTCTGTCTCTCTTTGTCTCTCTGTGTGTCTCTCTCTGCCCTCACCTTCCCTTCTTTCTCTCTAGGAGAGAACAGCCAATAATTATTCCTTCCATCTATAGCACCCCATATTGGTCACTCCCCTGACTTGCCATATGGATCCCCAGAGGAAAAGCAAGCACTATAGAGTTAACCTGTGAGTAGCTAGTCCTAACTACAGACTTTCATCATTGTGGTTCCCATTGAAAATCAGCCATAAAACCTTAATCAACATACTTTACTAAGCTGGCATAGGAGGAAAAGTAGTTACCAAAAAACACTCTCCTCCTCCCCATCCCCGGGAAGCACTCTCTCATAAATACGCACCTTACCCATGAGAAGGGTGAACATAAACATAGTAATGTGTATTAATGGGATCTATAAAGAAAACACGTGTGCCAAAACAGGGCCTCTAGGTGGCGCCATAGCGCATAGAGTGCTGGCTCTCCAGTCAGGAGGACCTGAGTTTAATATGGCCTCAGACACTTACTAACTATATGACCCTGAGCAAGTCACTTCACCCTGTTTGCCTCAGTTTCCTTGCCTGTAAAATGAGCTGGAGAAGGAAATGGCAAATTATTCCAGTATCTCTGCCAAGAAAACCCCAAATGGGATCACATCAAATTGGCCACCACTCACTGATTGACTAAACAACACATCTGATCAAAACAAGCCTCAATTCCTCTTACTCCTGGGTCTAGAAGCACTTGCTTTCTTTGTAGAGAGCTCACGCAACTCTAATTGGGTGCAGTGTCTTTACTGGGCAGGCTACTTAGCTGGACTCAGAGTCAGGAGACCTTTCTTAAATCCATAGCAGAAAGTCTTCTCTGTTGTGAGGGGACTTGCAATTTGAAGTTTATATCTTGGGTGATTATCTGTCTCAATCCATATCTGTGCCTTGCTATGCATCTCTGCTTCTGCCTTTGCCAGCTATGGGTCCTACAGCTTCAATGTCATGGCCAATGGAGGAGAAGATAGAGAGAAAGCCCCACCCCATCCCCACCCCCTCAGAAACATGGACTGCTTGATCATAGGTAGTCTCAGGGGGCATGATTAGACAGTCACAAGATGCTTCCACTACAGGGTCTTTCCTTCAGCCTCTCACCGAGGGGAGGGAGACAAACAGAGGGAGAGAGGGAGAGAGACAGAGAGAGAGAGAGAGACAGAGAGAGAGAGTGAGAGAGAGAGAGACAGAGAGAGAGAGAGAGACAGAGAGAGAGAGAACCAGAGGCAGACACAGAGAGACAGATACAGAGACAGAGACAGAGACCTATTCACACATTGTTGTAGGGTTGTAGGAAAATCCTTAACACACTTTGTGAGGATATTCTGATCCATTTATTAATTGATTCTGGGATTATATCAACTAAGATAGAAAGGAAAACTCCTACCTTTAAGCTGATAACATTTGGACTTTTCTAAGACAGCATTAATTGAAGTGAGAAGAGGAATGGTCTCCCTTACCCTTCAAAAAGGAGAGGAAGCAACAGGGGGAATGGCTTTTCTAAATGTGTTTCTAAATGTGGTTGTCCTCAACAAAAGAGGAAGTGATCATGAAGACAGAATAATGGGAGCTGAGAGATGAAGTGATGAGTCCAACTCAGGATCTGTGAGAGGGAGGGAAAGGCTGGATGCTGGCTGACATCCGCCATCCATTTGGGGAGAGCACATTTCCAAAGGTTCAAAGACAGAAACCTATGGCCCCAAACCCTCCCCAAGAAGTTAGTCGAGGAGTAAGAAGTCCTTGAGAAGGAAATTCTCAAAACAGAAAGAGGAACAATCCCAAAGAGGAAGGGGGACAAAAGGGAAGTGGTTCAGAGAGAATGATGGGGCTGCAAAGGGAACTTTTCAGCTAACTTAAGTGAGTTTTTTTTTTCATTTCTTAAAAGTCTTTTTTTTTTTTTTTTTACTGTATCACACTCATTTCTGGACATACTCCCCTCACATCTTCACTCCCATCCCCACCCAATGGACCCTTGCAGGCAGTTCAGTGGCACAATGGATAGATGACTGAATTCAAATCCTGCCTTAGACACTTACTAGCTCTGTGACCCTGGGCAAGTTACTGAATCTGTGTCTGCCTCAGTCTCCTCACCTGTAAAATGGGGATAATAATAACACCTACCTCCCAGGGTTGTTTGAGGATCAAATGAGATAATATTAGTGAAGAACTTTGCAAACCTTAAGGCATTATAGAAATGCTAGCTGTTACTCCAAAAAAAAAAATTGACTTTGATAGTCCATTTAACATTCTGAACACATAGACTCCCACCTTTCTACCAAAAGGAAGGAGGTCTGACCAGCTTTGATTTTTTTTTAAATATCCATAAGAAGACCAAAGGGGATATGGGTAATATGAAAATGGTCCTGCAAGAATAGTCATGAGTAATGAAGTTCAGATACATCGAGGGTGACAGCAGAAACTCAAGGGCAAAGATAAGATGGCCTTCTGCTCAAGGTGAATGGGATGGCAATGATGATAATGGAAAGCTCAACCACGGGGCTATGACTTCTGTTTCCCTGCAAAGAACAATGATCTTTGTCTTGGGAAGGACAGAATTAAAACAGATAATAGGCTTTGAAACCCAAGACAAGGAGGCAGATAGTAAGCAAGCATGTGGGCTGGTGTAGTGGAGAGTGTTGGACTTGGAAGTACGAAGACTTGGGTTCAGATCCTGCCTCAGATACTTAATCAGCTGTGTGATCCTACCGAGTCACCTCACTTCTGTTTCTTCATCTGTTTAAAAAAGAAAAAAAAGGCGGGGGGGGGGGTAATAATAGCATGTAATTCACAGGAAGGTTTGTGTGGGAGATAGAATGAGATAATGAATGCAAAGTCCTTTGAAATGGTTAAAGTGCTATAAGTGCTAGTTAGCTAGTTAATGCTAGTTAATTTTTATTATTATCTCCTGTTGGTGAGCTCTAGTCTACAGGGCTTAAATGAATCATAACCCAGCAGACTGAAATAACTGGGAGACATGATTGTTTGGCCAACGCCACTGTCCTTGTTATTTGGTTATTTAGTCGTGTCTGACTCTTCATGACCCCATTTGGGATTTTCTTGGCACTGATACTCAATGGCTTGTCATTTTCTTCTCCAGCTCATTTATAGATGAAGAAATTGAGGCAAACAGAGCTAAGTGACTTGCCCATGGTCACATAGCTAGTAAGTGTCTGAGGCCAGATTTAAACTCAGGTCCTTTTGACTCCACGGCCAGCGCTCTTATCTGCTGCTCTGCCTAGTTGCCTGCTAGGCTGCTACCCATGATCTTAAAAAGACCAGGGACAGTGGGAAGGGTGTACCAGAAGTGAGACAGCTAAATGTCCCAATTTTCACCAAAGGAAAAAAAAATAGAGTAGAATCTGCAGACTATAGCTCAAAGAGCTTGGCTTTAATTTCTGGGAAAATTCTCCATCATAATATTAAAGGGATGATTAGTGAAGATTTAGAAAGGGTAACAGTGATGACAAAGAATCTTGTTTCCTTTGCTCACTGAAGGACAAGATTGGCTGACATGAAAAACATTTACCTTTTTAAATTTTATCCTAGCCAAGACAGGAAAACAATATACTTAAGGACTCATTTTTCAGTGTAAATGTTGAAACCGACAAGCACAAAACAACACATTCTGAATCTTGCAAAAATCATGTCCCCTGAAGAGGGGACATGAGAAGACACCTTCCTGCTGCTTTGCAGAGGTGACTCTATGGGTGGGGAACACTGCATATAACATGAATTTTTTTTTCTGGTGTATTGACCAATCTTTTCTTTTCTTCCTCTTTTTCACTTTGAAAAATGTTTTGTTCTCAAAGGGACAACTCTGCAAAAGGGAGTAGAAGTTGTAAATGTTGGTAGAAGGAAAAATGAAGTTGTCCCCAAATGGAATGTGTCATCAGGAGAGCTCTCACTGGAGGGCTTTGAGGAAAGTCCAGAGTAGTCTGCTTGGGAGTCAAGGTGTCTGGTTGGGTGGGGACCAGATGGTCACTGAGTCCTTTCTAGCTCTGAGACTCTAATTCTCTTGGACGTCCTGTGCCTCCCCATTACTGGAGACACTCTCATTAGTCAGTCTCATCAGATCACAAGCTCTGGGATGGCAGAGCCTAGGTATCTCCCTGAAGAAGCACCAGGACCTCCCTCTGGAGTGAGATAAAGCCAATGAGGTGTTATGGAAAGAGCCCCAGACCTTCAGACAGATGGTCTGTGTGGGTCTACCACATGCAACCTTGGACAAGTCCCTTCTACTGTCTGAGCCTGTTTCCTCTTCTAAAAAATTGGATCTCTGAGCTCCTTTCCTCCTCAGATTTTTGCTGTTGTACAGCTGTTCTGTGGTGTTTGACTCTTAGCAACCCCTTCTATCCTCCACTATCTCCCAAAGTCTGTCCAACTTCATGTCCCCTGTTTCTATGACACTATTTATCCATCTCATCCTCTGCTCTCGTTTTTTTCTTTTGCCTTTAATCTTTCTCAACATCAGAGTGTTTTCCCATGAGTCCCATCTTTTCATTATGTAACTAATGTATTTAAGTTTCAGCCTCAGTATTTAACCTTCCAGTGAGTAGCCTGAATTAATTTCTTCATGTATCAACTGATTTGATTTCCTTGCTGTCCAAGCAACTGTCAAAAGTCTTCTCCAGCACCACCATTCACAAGAGTCAATTCTGTGGCACTCAGCTTTCCTTGTAGTCCAACTCTTGAAGCCATCTATCGATACTGGAAAAACCACAGCTTTGACTATTTGGACCTTTGTCAGCAAGTTGATGTTTCTCCTTTTTAGTATGCTGTCCAAATTTGCCATAGTTTTCCTTCCAAGGAACAAGTATCTTTTAATGTTGTGGCTGCAGGCACCATCTGCAGTGATCTTTGACCCCAAGAATATAAAATCTGACACTTCTTCTGTTTCTTTTCCCTTTTTGCCAGGAAGTGATAGGACTGGTTGCCAAGTCTTAGTTTTTTATGTTAAGCTTCAAGCCAGTTTTTATGCTTTCCTCTTTCATTCTCATCAAGAGGCTTCTGAATTCAACTTCACATTCTGCCATCTGATGATACCATCAGAGTGGTATCGTCTACATATCTGAGATTGTTCATGTTTCTCTTGGCAACCTTAATTCCAGCTTTTGGTTCATCTAACTAGGCATTTCCCATGATGTACTCTGCATTAAATAAATAAGGTGGCACTATACAGCTTTGTCATATCCTTGTCATATCCCTTTTCCAATCTTAAACCAATCAGTTGTATGTTTGGTTCAAACTGTTGCGTCTTGGTCCACATACAGGTTCCTCAAGAGACAGGTGAGATGATGCAGTCCTCCAATCTCTTTGAGGACTTGCCACATTTTGTTGTGGCACATGGTCAAAGGTTTCAGTGTAGTCAATGAGGCAGAAATAGAGGTTTTTCTGGGACTCCCTTGCTTTCTCTATAATCCAGTGACTTTTGGCAATTTGGTTTCTAGTTCCTCTGAGTCTTCAAAAATAAGCCTTCTCTTTGGCTAATTCTCGGTTTGCATATTGCTGAAGCCTAGCCTCAAGAATCTTGACTTCATTCTCCAGGACATCTGGCTCTAGATCAGTAGCCACAACTTTGTGGTTTTCAGAGATGTTAAGATCTTTATTGTGTAGTTCTTCTGTGTATTCTTACCACATCTTCTTATCTCTTCTGCTTTTGTTAAATCCCTACCATTTTTATCTTTTCCATGCCCATTTTTGCATGAAACTTCCCCTTGATATTTCTAATTTTCTTGAAGAGATATCTTGTCTTTCAAGTTCCCATCCTCAGATACACTTGCATTTTGTTCATGCCAATGAACACTCTCAGGTCTCAGCAGCAGGGGCCAGATGGAGCTTCCTCACCAGTCTAGGCCAGCATTGCCTAGATCAGCAATTAACTTCGACTTCTTCCTTGTTTGTCATCCTGGAGGCAGAATACCCCCAGCTTCCCCATTGTGGCTACCTTGGGGGAGTCCATCCCCTTGAATCTGGATCTGTCACAGCAGAGTCCAATGCAGCATTTTCTGAGAACTCCCCTCCCTGGCTTCCAGAACTATTAGGTTTCTTGGAGGTTGGGCCCATTTCCTTCTTCATCCAGTAACTTCCTTAGACCTTTCCTTCTGAACAGGCAGATTGACATTTTCACAGATGCTGAGGCTGGAGGAGGTCTCAGGACAGAGCCTGGATCCTTTGTGCAGTCTTGCCCCTTTGAGGACGCTGGTATGGCTGCTCCTGCTGCTCATCATCTGGGGGGGTAAGTAGTGACAGAGCCTGAAATTGAGTCAGCAAGGTGGTTGAGGACTAGATGTTGGGGGGGGGGGGCGGGCAGTGCCTCAGGGCCTGGAAAAGTCCATGAACTTCTCCCTCCCCATAGGGCTTCCCCAAGGAGAAGCAGAGTTGAATCCAAACATCCCAGTAGCAGTGGTGACAGTTCAGCAGAACCTGTGTGTACAAGTTCCTTGTACCTTCTACCCTGGGAAGGACAAAGCCAACAACCAGATCTTCTTCTTTTGGTACCTGAGGGAAAAAAGTGACAGCAACCTGGTGGCCACCAATAAGCCCCATTGGAACATATCTGAAAGATTTAGAGAGCGCTTCAGTGTTATTAGGATCCCCCAGAACCGTAACTGCACTCTTTCCATCAAGAATGCTCAGAAATGGGACACAGGGAACTACACTCTCAGCATAGAGAAAGGAGAATTAAAACATGAGCATGAAAAAACAGTGTTTGTCTATGTCTCAGGTAGGTGACTCAAGGCTTGGGGGTAGCTGGGGGTGCCCAAGAAAGGAGCGACAGAGCTGGGGGAAGAGAGGTGACAGGCAAAGGATCCACTGATTCCATGAAGTGACTACATCCTTGAGGTAAGACTCACTCCTTCTCTCTTATACCAGACTTGACAGAGAAACCAGATATCCAAGTCCCAGAGACCTTGAAAGCTGGAGTCCAAGGGACCCTGATCTGCAGGATGCCAGGGTCATGTGATGGGGAGAATTCCCCCACCTTTCTTTGGACAGGGTCTGCCCTTTCTTCCCAGAGTACTGGCAATGGGATCCATGCCTCTTCAAAGATCTCTTTCATCCCAAAACCCCGGGACCATGGCACCAAAATTACTTGTCGTGTTACCTTTAAGGGATCCTGCGTGACCTCAGAGAAGACTATCCAGCTCAAGGTCACCTGTAAGTTCTGGGGGCAGGAGCCAGGGCCCAGAGGAGGGAAGATAGTACACAGAGGGCTGCTATTTTCTAGCCAACATCTAATGATACGTTCCACATTTAACTACTCCAGAGTCACATGTTTGCATTACAGATCCTCCCAAGAAGCCAACCATTCAGGTTCACCAAGGAAACGGAGGTAGGAAGGAATGCACTGGCATTGGGAGTCAGGGGAGGAAAAGAGGATGCAGGGGATGTGGTGTCTGCCATCACCTTGTTTGGGGCTGCTTTCTCCTCAGTCCTAAGGCCCCTGGGAAATGCATTCCATCTGCCAGTCTTGGAGGGTGAGTCCCTGAATCTGAGCTGTGCCGCTGACAGTAACCCAGCCGTCCCCCTCATCTGGACTAAGGGGAGCCACATTCTGATCTCCTCCCAGCTCTCAGATGCTGGGGCTGTGAGCTTTCACCTTCACCAAGTGGGGCTGAGCGACTCTGGAGAGTACACCTGCCAAACTCAGGAACCAGGGAAGTCCAAAAAGACCTCCCTGATGCTGTCTGTGCAGTGTGAGTGAGGGAGACTGAGAATGGAGGGGCGGTGGGGTGGGAACTGGGGAAGTAAGGAGGGTGGAGCATCCTACAGCAAGCTCCTATCTCGTCCCTCACCCTGACAGACCCCCCGAAGCTGCTCAGCTCCTCGTGCTCCTGGGTTGAGGATGGCTTGCTCTGTACCTGCTCTGTCCAGGCCCAGCCAGCACCCTCCCTGTGCTGGTGGCTGGGGGACAACCTTGTGCAGGACAACAGCAGCAATGACACACTCCAAGTGGTATCCACCACCTCAGAGGTCTGGACCAACAGCAGCCTGAGCTGGAGGCAAAAGCCAGATCCTGCCCTCAGCCTCCGCTGTGAGGGGAAGAACCAGCATGGGACCCACAGTCTGAGGGTCCTGCTAGTTCCAGGTGAGGACCTTTGGGAGGGAAGTGGTCAAGAGGCTTAGTCCTGCAGGCAATAGGGCTGGAAGGCCGGATGCCTGGGTCCTCAGGCCCCACCAAGACCTCATTTAGAGCATCCTAATTCATCCCTCTGCCCCCAGCCTCTCTCCTCTCCAATCTACACAGCTGCCCAATAGATATTCCTAAAGCACAGGGCTGATTCTGGCACCACCTGCTTAAGAAGCTTCAAGGACATCCTATCACCTTAAGGACAAAGTACAATTTTTTCAACTGGGCTTTTTATTTTGTGCTTAGAAGTTTTTTTTTTAATTGTGAATTTCATAAACACCTAAAAAAAAGCATTTCCATGTAAATAGGAGAGTACAAAAAAGAATAGTGTGTGAAACCACCAATTTTCCTTCCATATAGTTTAATTATTTAAGGAATATGAGAAGTTCAACATGTTACTTTAAAAGCCTTCCTGCTTGTCGGGCATCTGTTCCCTTCCTTTCTGTTCTCTTCCTGGCATTCTGAAAAAGGCTTCAATGACCCTCCTCTGTTTTGTCTTCTTCTTCTTCTTTTTGTTTGGGAGGGGGAGGGGAGGCTGGGGGACCATTCTACCATGACTTGTAAAAGAAAATACTTTGTATTAATAAGCATGGTCCATATATTCACCACATCCACATATTTGCATCTAATTCCAAATCTTTTTGAATTCACCATGGGGCACAGCATGGACAGAGAACTAGGAAGCAGGAAGATCTGAGTTCAAATCCAGCCCTAGACACTTACTAGCTGTGTGACCTTGGACAAGTCATTTACCCTCTGTCTGCACCAGTTTCTTCAACTATAAAATGAGAACAATAATAGCACCCATTTCCCAGAGTCGTTCTGAGGATAAAAAGAGATAATATTTGTAAAGTGCTTGGTACAGTGCCTGGCACATAGTAGGCACTATATTTCTTTCTTTCTTCTGGAGACTTGGTTAGTCACTGCATTGGTCAGAATTGTTAAGTCTTTCAAAGTTATTTTTCTTTATACTTCTGGAAGTCAGTCAACAAACATTAAGTGCCTACTAAGTGCCAGGCATGCTGTTAAGCTCTGGGAATAACAAAGATAGGCAAAAGATAATCCCTGCTGTCAAGGAGCTCATGGTCTAATGCTATTGTTATTATATAGATTGCTCTCTGGCTTCTGCTCATTTCATTCTGTATCTGTTCACACAAGTCTTCCAAGGATTCTCTAAAACCAAAATTTCCCTATTTCTTTTGGCACAATGCGAGTCTACATTCACATAGTATCCCTCCTGGTCTGTGCAGGAGGTCTGAAGCACAACTCCCTCACTAATCCAGGCCTGACCTTCTGGAGTATTTTACTTCTTCCTCCTTGTTTCTCTCTCCAGAGTCAGAACATCCTCAGCTTCCTCAATTTGGCTGCTCTGTGGGGTCTAGTCCTCTGGGTCTGGGTCTGCCAAAGCTGAGCCAGGTGCATCAGTCACCAAAAACTTTCTTCCCTGGCTCCCAGGATTGTTAAGTTCCTTAGAGGCCCTCTCTTTCTTCATATAGTGGCTTCCTTGGGCTCCTCTCTTCCTGGACAGGCAGACTGACATACTCAAAGATGCTGGGGCTTCAGGAAGCCCTGGGACAGAGCCTGGGTCTCTCCTCTAGTCTCACCTCTTCAGAGATGCTGGTTTACCTGCTTCTACTAACCCTGTTTGTGGAATAGAGGGGATGGAAGTGAGGGTAGACAAGCATTGACTGACAGTTGAGGACCTCAGGATCTGGGGAGGCACCTGAGGGTCTCCCTACCTACAGATCTTCCCAGGAGAAGGCAAGAATCAGTCTGAATGCCCCTAACTCAGTGACTGCTGTGGGTCCAAGTTTGCTATACTTTCTCCTACACCTGGAAGAAAAAAAAACTCTACCAACCAGATCCTTTTCCAGTAATGTCACTTCTACTCTTATGTAACCGATATGACCTTTCTTTGAGTTTACCTGCATGACATATTAATCTTATCCTACAATTTGTTCAGCCATAATGTTTTCTCCTCAGTTTTCAATTCTTTATTGGAATGCTGGAAAGATGCTATGATTTTTTTGTGCTTTTGTGACCTTTCCCTCTTTCTTGGCTTGTTTGTACTTCGAAGTTTCTACTAAATTCTGATCTTGTCATCAGGAAAACTTGAAAAACCTCTATCCCATTAAAAGTTTATTCTTTTGCCTCCTGTACTATCTTAATTTCTCTTTTATTTATCTGTTTTGGTTAATTATATCTAGTTTTTAAAGAGACACATTGAGATCTCCAACTATTACAATTTTGCTTTCTATTCCCCCCAGTAATCTGATTCACTTAGCTTTACAGGATGTTATTCTTGCTTATTTGCCTTTTTCATTTGCCCTTTAGAGTACTATATATATATCCAGATCTGCTCTCATTTATAGTAGAATCTGCCAAGGCCTGTATGATTTTCATCGTAGTTCTTTAGCATCTGAACTCTCTAAAGGTTTGCCATATTTTTTTCTTTGACTTCTAGTCTCTGCATTGTGACTATGACATTTATGGGAGTTTTCCTCTTAGACTTTCTTTTAAGAGGTGATAGGTAGATTCTTTTTTATTTTCAATGTATTTTCTGGTTCTAGTGGATCTGGGAAGTTTTGATTTATGATTTCTTGAAATATAGTATATAAGTTTGGGGGGGAGGAATCATGTTTTTAGGGAACCTGATTTTTCTTAAATGATCTTTCCTTAACCTGTTTTCCAGGTCAGTTGTTTTTATAGTATTTTCTTCTCTTATATTTTCTTCTATTTTTTTTATCTTTTTTGTTTCTTTTCTGATATTTCTTATCATTTCATGGAATTACTTTGTTCTATTCTAGTTTTCAGCAAGTCCATTATGTAAGAAGGGTATATATTTTTCTGTCCTGAACTTTTTCTTCTTTTTCCATTTCTTTCCTCTTGAGCTCTTATTTCATTTTAAAAATCTTTTGATTCATTTCTTACAGGGACTCCTGTAGACTTCATGTACAATCCATTTTTCCTCTTTGGGTCCATGTTTGTAGTTGTTATGGAATTACTCTCTTTAAAATTGGATTTTTGGAGGTTTCTGAGTTCATACTTCTTTAATGTGGTCAGCCTCTTCTGCTTATTCATAGTGCCAGCCTTGGTTTCTGAATTGATGCTTCCTGCCAGGTCCAGTCTCTGTTCCCTGGTAAAATTTTGGCTGAGGTAATTGACCTATTGTGGTCTTGACTGTGTTCACTTGTATTCCTGCACTGACCTCCACCTCCTAGGGTGTCTCTTCCCTCATTGATCTTTTAGATCCATAGAGTTCTATCTTCAGGGCCTTTGACCTCTGATGTCCTTAGATCTGGGGTATCCTAAGTCTAAATATTTCCAACAAGGACTGATGTCTGCCACTCTTGACTACTTCCAAAGTCAGAGGAATGTGGATTTCTAGCCATCCTGGGATTTTTTTTTTATTCCAAGGCTCTCTGGAGATAGAATGAAGCAAGTTTCAGATGTCCCTGGCCAGTCTCTGAGATCCCCAGAGAGGCTTTAATTTTGTTCACCTACGCTGGCCTAGCTTTTCTGTCAAGTTCCCTTTCTGGTTGGCCTTGGGCTTTTGGCTTATATTTTATGCAGTTCCAGGCTGGATGAAGGCATTTTGCTTCTAATGGTTTCTCTTTGGATTTCTTGGTCGTTATTTGGTCTGGTACTGTTTTTAGATTGTTGTTGGGGTAGGTTGTAATAACTTCAAAGTAGGTAGTCATATGTTTTTTAATTACATTTTTAAAGTCAAAATCCACCTTCTCTCTTTTCCATCTCCTCCTCCCACTGAAAGAGAAAGAAAAATAAAACTCCTGTTATGGACATGTATAGTCCAGCAAAACAAATTTCTTCACTGGCTATATTGAGGGGTTGGGGGCATGTCTCAATCTGTTCTCTGAGACAATCACCCCTCTGTCAGAAAGGGGGCAGCGTGAGTCATTATGAGTTCTCTGGAATCACGGTCACTCATTACATTGAACAGAATTCTTAATTTTTTCCAAGTTGTTTGTCTGAGCTGTCATCTCAGTTAGAAATCTGCTATTTGGCTTTGACAGCTCATCACAGTCCGACTCCAGTTTTCCTTTCCAGTCGTATTGCATCTCAATCCCCTTCCCAAATTCAACATCCTATCCAAATGGCTAACATACCACATCTCGTCTCCCATCTCTGCTTTTGACCAGGCTGTCCCCCATTTTGAGAATGCATTTTCTTCCCCATCCCTGCCTTCCAGAAAGCTCAGCTCAGGTATTACCTCTTACATAAGGCCTTTCCTGATCCCCACTTCCCCACCTCCCTACCCTTCTAATAATTCGTTCCATCATCCCCACCCCCACAAAGGGAAAAACAAACAAACAAAAAGGAAGATATTTTGTATCTATTTATATGTGAACATGTTGCTTCCACTGATAGAATGTAAATTTCTTGAAGGAGGAATCTATACCTAGAACAGTGCCTAAGAAGTGTCAAATGAATATTTATAGATTGATTAATTCACTGCCAACCCCTTCTGTGTTCAGAAAGAAGTACTCCATGCGCTGAAACAAACAAGAAAATGCTGATCATGGGAGCTGTCTGTGGGGCTGCTGTCACTGGCCTCTTAGCTCTTGGCCTCCTTCTCATTGTGTGAGTGTTGGGACTGGAGAGGGATGGGAGTGTTGGGGTAGGAATTTGTAACTCCAGAGTCCACAACTCAGGAGGCTGTCAAGAGTTCTCTGGAATGAGTTATACATTTTGGAAGACCATGGCCATGGGTTTCTGCCACCATAAAATGTTCTGTGATTGATGTGACTTGGCTGGCCAATCCATAGTTTAAAGTAGGCATTCTTAATTTTTTTGCATATGTTGTGGATCCCTCTGGCATTCTGGTGAAGACTCTTCTCAGAATAATGTTTTTAAATGCATAAAATACATAGAATTACAAAGGAAAACAATTGTATTTTAAATAAAGATATCTTTTTCCCATTTAAGTTTATAAACCACTGAAATCTGTCCACTGACTCCCAGGTTATGAACTCCCAGTCTAAGGAATATATGACAGCAGGATCATTTTGTATCTTAGGAATGTTTTCTGAGACCAAGTATTGTCCCCCTGTCCCCTAAGGGTCATCTCCTTGGGTCTGTGTCCAACAATCAGAAGCTTTGAGCCCTTGAGATGAGTAACACTAAGGGTTATGAGATGGTCCAGTCACATCAAAATGAATAATGATCAATGTAGACTTCTGCATGGGTCCAAAAAAAATCAATTGTAGCAGTCCAGCATGAGGGAGGTAAAACTAGGCAGAAATTTGTTAGGAAAAACTCATAATATTTTAGGGGGTTTTAAGCTCATTAAAAGTTAAGAATGTGGGCAGCTAGATGGCACAGTGAATAGAGCACCAGCCCTGGAGTCACGAGGACCTGAGTTCAAATCTGACCTCAGACACTCAACACACTTACTAGTTGTGTGACCTTGGGCAAGTCACTTAACCCCAATTGCCCTGCCTTCCCCCCTCCAAAAAAGATTTTAAAAGATTTTTTAAAAATGTTAGGAATGTGACATGTCTGTAAGAAAAACTAAAGGGACTTTTGGCTACATAAACAGAAGCAGGATCCAGAATGTAGGAAGTGATAATCCCCTTGCCTTCAGCCCTGGTCATCCCATGGCTAGCGTATTATAGTCTGTTTTTGTGGCCACATTTTAAGAGGTACAATGACAAGCTAGAGACTGTCTGGAGGATGATGATCAGGATGATAACAGAACTGGAAACCAGGAAATCAGAAGGAAATAAGGCTGCTTAGTCTTAGGAATAAATAAAAGACATAGGGAGTTCATATTAGTTGTCTTCAAATATTCAAATGGCTGTCATGGGGGAAAGGAATTAGATCCATTCTCTTCTGGCCCCAGACCGAAGAAAAGAGAGGCTGATTTCAGCTTCATATCATAAGCAATTTCCTCACTATCAGAGGTGTCTAAAAGGAGAATGAGTTGCCTTTTCATAGTAGTGAGTTCCCCATTACTGAAGGTCTTCAACTGAAGGCTGAATGGTCTTTTCCTGGGCATATGGTAGAATGCGTTTTGGCTTAGCTATGAGCTGGACTTGATCAATTTTAAGGTCCCATTCCAACTATCAAATTCCATGACTTTCAATGGGTGGTATCTTCAGAGCTTTTTAAAAGCTCTTTCCTTTTACTAATTGTCTGGCTACTTTCCCCTAGTCTTTTCTCCTAGTGAGTCTTTATCCCAGTCATACCAGGGGTCTCAAAGAGGAGGATGAAGAGGAGGGACATAGAGAACAAGCCCTAAGTTCTGCTCATTAACTATGCCTTCATCTAATCAGGGTGAGGACTCTTAAGGGGAAATCAGCAGAAGTGAGGACCAAAACATCTGAGGCTAAAGCCAATGTGGATAACAGGCACCTTCCCTCAGAGGCCATCCCCCTTGTGAGTAACTCAGGCATAACTGTTTCCGTTTCTGCCTTATCCATAGTACTTCAAGACATTCTTGCGTGATTTCAAGTGGAAATTGTCTTTGTTGTTCTTGTAATTCTTATTCTGCCATTGTGCATTTGTTTATTTTATCTTAGTGACTAGTCATGCTCTTTTCTGTGGGAAAAACTCTAACCTGTGACATGGAAATCTAAAGAGGAAAAGGGTCGCCCACGTCAGCACCATGATAACTGGGGAATTGGAATCCTCCTGGAGGTCATAGAAGGAATGGTGTCAGAGGAAGAGCCACGGGGGCCCTCCCTACCCCCTTCCTTACCCCCACATCTGGAGCTTGCCCTGTTAAAAGGGGAGGAAGCTATCAAACAAATAGTTGACAGTTAAGATAGGACCTCTCTTGCCAGGGGTCGTGGAGTTACCAATGTGAAAAGTTTCAAGGGCCAGGGAGAATAGGCATACTCCTCCACAGCTCTGTGGCCTATGAGGTAATAAGAAAAATCTTAGAGTGGCTTATGGTTCAGATGTAAGAGGGGCACTCCCATCTAGCAGGAAGGAAGAGGCCAGTCAATGGCCATTAGAGAACAGAAAACGTCTTCCAGTCTTTCTTCCCCTAACTATTCCTATCCAAACACCCTCTTGCCCAAGGACCCTAATAGTCATGCTGATGCTATTCCCTCTCCCCACAGACTCCGCAAGGGATGCTCAAGATGAAAAGTTCCCTAAGGCCCCCATCCCAGGACACAGTGAGTCCCACTTCTGTGAAGGAACCTGAGCTGCATTATGCCTGCCTCAGCTTCCAGAAGCTGAGACCCCAAAATCCCCAGGAGTCTGCACATACTGTCACTGAGTATGCTGAAATCAAGTTCCAAAAATCACCTTTGTGAGGAAGAGAATGGAACAGGAACAAGATACATGGTATTGTTACTGAAAGAAAAAGCCAAATGTGGTATGAACAGAACCTTACTATCACTGGACCATGACGTTATTTTTGTAAATAGGAGACAGAATATCATAATATAAACTGTCAGAGCTGGGAGGGCCCTTAGCACAAATAATGTCAGAGCTGGTAAAAAATATAAATCATGGGATGTCAGAGTTGGGAGGGCCCTTGGAACAGGGAATGTCAAGTATGGGAGGGACCTTAGATCAGGGAATACCAGAGATGAGAAAGAACTTAGTACACAGACTGTCAAGGATGAAAGGCTCCTTGGAACACAGAATGCCAGAATGGGGAGACAACTTAGAATTTCAGAGGTGGGAGAGAAGGTAGATAAAGAATGTCAGGGAGGAACCTTGGAAAACAGATGTTGTGTCAGAGCTGACAGAACTTAGAACACAGAATGTCAGGGAGGGATCAGAAGGGACCTTAGAACTCAGATTTCCAGGACAAGTAGAAACCTTAAAACGGAGTGTGTTGGACCTAGGAAAGAACTTGGAGACCACCTAGGCCAAGTTATTATAGGCTGGGAGATGTTATCTCCCTGGCTAGCTATATGACCTTGGGGAAGTCTAATACCCTTCTCTGGGACTCAGTTTTCTCATCTTTAAGGAGTCAACCCAGATGTTAGCTGGTTATGCTACAATTGTAAATAATAAAGTAAATATTTTGAGAGGGAAAAAAAAGGAGTCAGAACAGATAATCTTTATGGTTCTTTCCACCTCTGAAATTCCATGTTCCCTGTTTTTGAGAAACAAACCTACCATTGAAATGCACGTGTATTTATTTTCATCAATAAAGAATGCATGAAGAAATGAACAGAACAGAACAAAACTAGCCTTTGAAGTGATTGCAAGTGTCCACAAGCTTGTTAAGCAATTGTTCTTCCCCCCAACAAAAGCTGTGCATGTTGGTTTTTATTCTGTAGCGATCCAGTGGTGCTGCTTGGTTCTGTGACCTCCTGAAATTCCTGTGAGTCCTGATGTGATTCAGTGCCTCCTTGCGTGTGTTTAGTGCCTGCCACTCCATTCGATTACATTCAGTTCAATTGAACAAGCATTAAGTGCCTACGGAACACTAGGATCTGAACAAGAAGGGGACCATCTCCTTAAGGAGTTTACGTGGCACTGGGTAGATAGAACATATGTATAGACAAGTATATAAAAATATATTCAAGTCATGCAAAGTATCATTATCATCACCTCACAGGTTTAGAGAAGGAAGTAACCTCAAAGTTTACCTCATCCAATGTCTTCATTTTACAAATGGGGACATTGAGGTCCAGAGAGGTTAAAGGTCACAAGAAAGGCTATATGAGCTCCCTGATGTATAGCTGCTCGGTGTGTCTGTGGTCCTTTGGTCTCTGCTTTCTTCATGCTGCTCAGTTCCACATGAGTCCTCAAGGATTCCTCTGAATTCTGCATATTTGCCATTTCTCACAACCTGACAACATTATGTTCTATTCCTTTGCCATAATTCTTCTCACAGTCATTGGGAATCTCACTTGTATCTGGTTTGCCTGGGATTATTTTGGGGGGTGGGGTGAAGGAAGGAGCTGTTATCACAATTTGTGTTTCATAGAGCAAATAGATTTAAAATGGGAGAGACTTTAGACATCATCTAGTTTAAGTCTTAACATTTTATAAAGGGGGAAACTGAAACCAGGGTACCTCAGTTACTTGCCCAATGTCAGCTAGGCAGTAAGAAGCAGAGTGTGATCTGAACCCAGACCTCTCACCTCTTCTAATGCACCACACCACAGCTGGTGGAAAGGGGGAGGGTCCTATTGGCAAGGTAGACTTGGATGTCCTTTTACCTATTCCACTGCTCTGTGTGAGAAAGACTTTGTCAACCAAAATGTTCAATGTCAATGGTAGCGGCCAGTGTTCCTCCTCTGGTACATCATGGTACAAAAGTGCCCTTGGGTTTCAAAGGTGATGACAGCTGAGAATAAACATTGCAAGGACCCAACAAGCTGGAGAGGCTTCCATAGAAGCCCCAGTGATATGTCTGTCATTCAGAGAACATCCCCAAACAACTCATGCATTGAAGAGGTGCTATCTGCTTCAAGAAAAGCAAGAACTTCCCTGGGGAAGTCACAGACCCTTCAACTGCCAATGTGTTCTTGGGAGTCTCTATCCTCCCACCATTAGCTATGCACCCAGGTAAGTCACAGCCCCTCTCAATCCCAATTTCCTAGTAAGTAAGGGAGTTAGATTACATGGTCTCCAAAATCTTTCCCAGGCACTGACATTCCCTGTTCTAAGACCCCTCCCAGCTCTGACATTCTCTGTTCTAAAGTCCTTCAAAGTTCTAATACCACCACTCAGGTATCAGCCCTCATCCCCTCATACTTTGGCAATTACAGTAGCTTGCTGGTGGGTCTCCCTACCTCAGATCTCTCCCCACTCTAGGTCATCCTCCACTCTGATGCCAAAGTTATTTTCCTAAAGTTTGTCTGACCATGTCACCCCCACTGCTATACAATAAACTCCAGTGGATCCCTCTCACCTCCAGGATCAAATATAAAATCTCTTCAAAACGTGGCCCCTTTCTCCGTTTCAAATCTTCTTGCATCTTACTCCTCCCTCACCCCCACCCCACATCCCCCAACAACAAGGGATGCTGGCCTCCCTGTTTCTCACACAAGACACACCTCCCATGTCTGGTCATTTTCATTGGCTATTGCCCATGACCAGAATGTTCTCCTTTTTCATCTCCTCCTCCTGGCTTCCACGACATCCTTCAAAGTGCCCCCTTCCCCTAGCCATACCAGATCTAAAACTCTATTATAAAGAGGTAGTCATCAAAACTATCTGGTACTG
Organism: Trichosurus vulpecula; assembly: GCF_011100635.1. Classification (NCBI taxonomy): domain Eukaryota; kingdom Metazoa; phylum Chordata; class Mammalia; order Diprotodontia; family Phalangeridae; genus Trichosurus; species Trichosurus vulpecula. The sequence continues at coordinate 43,148,971 of NC_050574.1, forward strand.
CCCAAGAAATAGTGGTGATTCAGAGAAATAGATTAGGTACACAAGATATGGTGGTAAATTACTGTACTAATCTACTGCTTGATGAACCCAAAGAGTCCAACTTCTGGGATAAGAACTCATTATTTAATGAAAACTGCTGGGAAAACTGGCAAAAACTAGGGATAGATCAACATCTCACACCACATACCAAGAAAATGTCAAAATGGATACATGATTTAAACATAAAGAGTGATAACATAAGCAGATTAGGGGAGCAAGGAATAGTTTACCTGTCAGAGAAGGGAAGAATTTATGACCAAACAAGAAATAGAAAACATTATGAAATGCAAAATGGATAATTTTGATTGCATTAAATTAAAAAGGGTTTCCAGAAACAAAACCATGCATCCAAGGTTAGAAGGAAAGCAGAAATCTGAGAAACAATTTTTACAGCAAATATCTCTGACAAAGGCCTCATTTCTAAGATATATAGAGACCTGAGTCAAATTTATAAGAATACAAGTCATTCCCCAATTGATAAATGGTCAAAGGATATGAACAGGCAGTTTTCAGATGAAATTAAAGCCCTCTGTAGTCATATGAAAAATGCTCTAAATCACCATTTATTAGACAAATGCAAATTAAAACAACTCTGAAGTACCACTCCATACCTATCAGATTGGCTAATATGGCAGAAAAGGAAAATGATAAATGTTAGAGATGTGGGAAAATTGGAACACTGATGCATAGTTGGTGGAGTTGTGAAATGATCCAACCATTCTGTGGAGCAATTAGGAATTATGCCCAAAGGGCTGTAAAACTGTGCATACTCTTTGATCCAGCCATACCACTGCTAGGTCTGTATTCCAAAGAAATCATAAAAAAGGGAAAAGGACCTACTTCTACGAAAATACTTATGGCAGCTCTTTTTGTGGTGGCAAAAAATTGGAAACTGAGGGGATGAATATCAGTTGGGGAATGGCTGAATAAATTGTGGTATATGAATGCAGTGGAATACTACTGTGCTGTAAGAAATGATGAACAGGCAAAAACAGGAAAAACCTGGAATGACTTACATGAACTGGTTCTGAGTTCAGTGAGCAGAACCAGGAGAACATTGTACACAATAACAGAAACATTATGCGATGATCAACTATGGGAGACTTAGCTCTTCTCAACAACGCAATGAGCTAAGACAATACCAGAAGACTCATGAGAAAATGCCATCCACATCCAGAGAAATAGCTATGGAGTCTGAATGCAAATCAAAGCATGCTATTTTCACTTTGTTTTGTTTTGGGGGTTTTTTCATGGTTTTCCCCTTTTGTTCCGTTTCTTCTTTTACAACATGACTAATGTGGAAATATATTTAACATAATTGCACACATATATAACCTATATCAGATTGTTTGCTGTCTTAGAGAAAGGAAAGGGGGAAGGAGGAAGGGGGGAAATTTTGGAACTCAAAATCTTATTTAAAAAGTGAATATTGAAAACTATCTTTGCATGTGATTAGAAAAAATAAAATACTATTTACAAAAAAAAAATGTCCCACCTTCCATAAGAAGATTTTCTTTCATTTTAGTTCTTTCCCTCTTGTGATCACTTCCGATTTATGTTGTTCATAGCTTCTTCACACACGGTTGTTTGCATGTGGTCTCCCCCATCAGTCTAAGAGCTCCTTGAGAGCAGGGATGGACTTTTGTCTCTTTGTAGCCTCAGTGTTTAGCACAGTGCCTGGTCTGTAGTAGGTGATTAACAGATGCTTACTGACTAATATTTCATGTTCTGATGTGCCTCCCTGATCTGCCACTCCAATAGAGTACATTCAATTCAATTCAACAAACATTAAGTGCCCTCTGCATACTAGGATCTGGGCAGGTACAAAAACAAGAAGGGAACACTCTCTTCAAGGAGTTTTCATAGCACTGGGTAGATAGAACACGTGTACAGATAAGTATATAAAAATATATTCAAGTTATACAAAGTATATTATCATCACTTTATAGATTTAGAGAACGAAGTAATCTCAAAGTTTACATTATCCAGCCTCCTCATTTTACAGATGGAGAAGCTGAGGTCCAGAGAGGTTAAAGGTCACAAGAAAGGAAATATAGGTTCCATTTTAGATATGTTGAGTTTGATCAAATAATCAACAAACAGTTGTTAAGTTTGCAAAATTATTAAGCTATTATGTTCCAGGAATAGTGCTGGGATCTGTCCTGGGTCTCCTCCCTCTATGTTATTAAACTTGGGGATCTCATTGACTCCTGTGGATTCAATTATCATCAATAAATAGGTGATTATCAGATCTATATATCTAACCCTAACCTCTCTCCTGACCTAGTCTTGAATTTCCCAGCCAACTGTTAGATATCTTCTGTAGACATCTTAAACTCAACATGTCCAAAACCGAACTCATTATCTTTCCCCAAAAAAACTAGCCTTCTTCTAAACTTCCTTGTTACTGAGGGTGAGGGCACCACCATCTTTGCAGTCACCCAGACTTACAACCTAGGTGACACCTTCAACTTTTCACTTTCTCTCTCACCATCATACACCCAATCTATCACCATTTTGTAAATTCAAACTTTGTAACATCCCCTGTATTTGGCCTGCTCTTTTATCAGACACTGTCACCACATTGGTTAAGGCCCTCATCACCTTAGTTCCTAACATGTAATAGGCACTTATTAAATTCTTGTCTACTTGCAGATATAAATGCAAAATGAGACAGTCTCTATATTAGAAAAACACATATTCTAACAATACAGCATATTTATCTATAATTAAGTACAGATGTAACCCACGTAAATTCTGAGGATTTTCATCCTAGTTCCCATTCTCACAGACAAGTCGGGTCCCCAGAATTTGGCTGGCTACATCACCCCCACAAGCCTCTTGTGGCCCCTGAAACATCAGGTGTAATTCTGTAACACCTAGGATTTGAGCTCCCACAGGTATGCTTCCTCTATAAATTATCAGTTGAAAATAATTCAATCAGCCAACCTTAAGTGATTTTTAGGAAAAAGGGGGTACAATAAGAGCAATTGGTACAAAACATCCCTCCAAATATTTGGGAAACTCACTTCCACAAATACATACAGAATCCAAGGGAAAGTGGGCTCAAGCTTAAAAAGCACATGTAATAAGTGGATAACTCACAGCTCTTAGTTGTTAGAAATCCTTTTCTTCCAATTGTGGGATGTTGAAGTAGTTCTCCTTAAGCATGGTGAATCTTTGTTCAGTCTGTCCTTGGCTTCTGATGCAGATAGCACTGTCTGCCAGTCTAGGTGGGAAGTCCCACATCTTCTAAACTGGAAGGTCTTTCCCCATTCAAAAGGAGTCTGGGGGAAGGAGACCTGGCCGAGGCTGGAATTAATACCTCTCCATTCCCTTTAGGTGACTTCTCCCCAGGAAGGTACTGGGAAGCAACATGTTTTGATTTCTGAAATTCTCTTTGCTTTCTCAATGCATTTATACAGTATAAAGAAACCCCCCTAGCAAGTTGGAACAGACTTCTTTCCTTCCATCATTTCACTTCATCAATTGACTTTCAAAGATTTTTGAACTTGATTGATTGATTGATATGTATTCTGACTTAGTTAAGGCATCAGGGTTAAAATGGTAGTAGTGTGGTTTCTTACACTGGATATATACAAGATGAAAACACAGTGGCTTGGGAGACACTAGTAACTGGAGAGATTAGAAAGGCCTCCTGAAGGTCACTTATTCTCGGTCTTACCCTTGAAGGGAATTATGGGTTACAAGGGATAGAGGTGAGGTGGGAGAGCATTCTGGGGATGGACACAGGTTGTATAAAGGCAAAGAGCAGATGATGGAATGTTGTTTAAGGGGAATAGCCAGCAACCTAGTTTGGCTAGAGTGTAGATTGTGTGATGGGTAGTAATGTTTAATCAGACTTGAGCTAAGGTAGTGGCTGCTTCACATGTATGAAGAGAGCATGTCTGAGAGATGTTGAAAACATGGAATGGACGAGACTTGTATATAAAGGTGAGAGAGGGTAAAGAGTTGAGGATGACTCCTAGGCTGGAAGGATGCTGGAGTCCTCAGTGGAAATTGGGAAGTTAGGAAGTGGGGGAGTTTGGAGAATGATGTCATGAGTTGTTTTGGACATGCTGAATTTAAAGTGCTCAAGGAGCATCCAGTGGAGATATTGAGAAGGCAATTGAAGATGCAAGTCAGAGAAAAATAAAGGACTGGGAGTCATCTGCTGAACAATTGAATGCATGGTAGTTGATGAGGTCACTAAGAGACAAAGCATAAAGAGAGAAGAGGAGACCAAGGGCAGAGCCCAGGTACACTCCCACTTAGGGGCACAAATGTTGAACCTGACAAGAAGCAATGTTGTGATAGATGGAAACAAAACCAAGAAGAGACATTGTTACAAAAATCCAGAAAGAATGTCCAGAAGGAGAGGGGTGGTCAACAGTGTGAAGGAAAGAGTACAAAATGAGGATTTACAAGAAGTGAGTGGATTTATCATCATAGCCCCTTTTTAGTAAGACACCAGATGGGAAGTATAGTTTTCCATCATAAGGAGAGACTGAAGGCAGGTGTTCTATGGCCCAGGTGAAACTAGGGTGCTGAGGAGTGGACCACAGATCTAGTAGATTGCAAAGAATGAGGGCTGCTTCTCTGAAATGAATATAAGCATGAGCTCTGTATAGTTCTATGAACCCTGCTAAGAATGATCAGCCTGAACAGAATTTGCTGCCAGATGTGGGTCTGGTGAATTTATCCTCTCTCTATTGTCCTCCTCTGCCCTACTGCTGTCTAGAGAATTGGCATCATACCCATTCAGGAGTTCACTGTTCTCTTTAAGTCTTGCTAATTTATGGCCTGTACTTTCATAATGCATTTTGCCTCTAAATAAAAATAAGTTGGTTTTTACTGCTTTCTAAGTGAGTGTTTTTCCTAACTGAGTGGAAAGACTCTTGGATCAATAGTAAAGTCAAGTCAACAAGCATTTGTGAAGCCTTTGATATGCGCCAATGGGGCAGCTTGGTGGTGCAGTGGATAATGCACTGGTCCTGGAATCAGGAAATTTGAGTTCAAATCTGGACTCAAACACTGGCTGTGTGGCCCTCTGCAAGTCACTTAACCCCTAGTTGCCTCAGTTCCTCATCTATAAAAAGAGGACACATTGGAGAAGGAAATGGCAGAGCACTTCAGTATCTTTGCAAAGAAAACCTCCTGAACAAAGTCCATGGGGTCATGAAAAGTTGGACATAACAACAGCAACAATAATGTGCCTGACACTATAAATGTTGGGTATAGAAAGAAAAGGAAAAACCATCTCTGTCCTCAAGGAACTCACCTTTTAATGAGGATACAACATGCCAAAAACCTACATACTGTATCTTCATCTATCTATCTATCTATCTATCTATCTATCTATCTATCTATCTATCTATCTATATATCTATCTATATATCTACATATCCATCTATCTATCTATCTATCCATCTATCTATCTATCCATCTATCTGTCCATCCATCTATCCATCTATCTATCTATCTATCCATCTATCTATCTATCCATCCATCTATCCATCTATCTATCTATCCAACTATCTATCCATCTATCTGTCCATCCATCTATCCATCTATCTATCTATCTATCCATCTATCTATCTATCTATCCATCTATCTATCTATCCATCCATCTATCCATCTATCTATCTATCCATCTATCTATCTATCCAACTATCTATCCACCTATCTATCTATCTATCCATCCATCCATCCATCCATCTATCCATCTCTCTATCTATCTATCCATCTATCTATCTATCTGTTTTTGTTGTTATTTTAGTTATGTCCAACTCTTTGTGACCCATTTGGGTTTTCTTGGTAGAGATAGTGAAATGGTTTGCCATTTCCTTCTCTAGCTCATTTTACAGGTGAAGAAACTGAGGCAAACAGGGTGAGGTGACTTGCCCAGGGTCAAACAGCTAGCGAGTATCTGAGGCTGGATTTGAACTCAGGAAGATGAGTCTTCCTGACTCTAGTTCACTCTATCCACTATGGCACCCCCTACTGCCCATACAAACATATACTCACACATTAAATTGCAGGTGATCTCAGAGAGAAGGAACTAGCATTGAGGGTGACTAGGAAAAGCTTCTTGCAGATGGTAAGATTTTAGATGAAAGCTGAAGGAAGCCAGGAGTAGAGGATGAGGAAAGATGGCATTCTAAGCATGGTGGATATCCAATGAAAAGGCAGGGGGTGGGAGATAGAGTATCTTCTGCAAGGATCAGCAGTGTTACTGATAAAAAAGTACCTGAAGAAGAAAAAAAATTTTTTTTAAGTGTTTGAAAAAAACAAACTGAAAAGGTAGAAAGTGACCAGGTTATGAATGACTTTAATAGCCAAAAGGAGGATTTTCTATTTGATCCTGGAGGTCATAAGGAGCCATTGGGGTTTATTGATAAGGGAGCAACATAGAACAGGGCTTTAGGAAGATCTCTGTAATAGCTGGTTGGAGGGTAAACTAGAGACGGGAGAGACTTAAGGTAGAGAGACCAGCCAACCAGGAGGTTATTGCAGTAGTCTAGGTGTGAGGTGATAAGAACCCACACCAAGGTGGTAGCAGCCTCGGAGGGATAAAGGAGGCTTTTATGAGAAACGATGCAATCAGCAGGAGTTAGCAATAGATGGGAGGGGCTTCACAAGAAAGATTTACTTGACAATATAACAAGTTTGGTGACTTGGGGACAGTCATTTCAGATGAGTAATGGGGAAGGAAGCCACATTGTAAGAAGCCGTGAAATGAATGGGAGGTGAAAAAAAGGAGGCAGTGCCTGTAGTCAGCTTTTCCCAGTTTGGCTGTAAGAAGCTGGAGAGATGTTGAAGGATAGCTTGAAGAGATGGTAGGACCTAGTTTAGGGCTTGTTTGTATTTTTTAAAAGATATGGCAGATTTGGGTATGTTTGTAGGCAGCTGGGAGCCAGGTTAAAGACAGGTTGAAAATCAGGGAGGATGAGATGATAGAAGGGGAAATTTCCCCTCTAGCTCTGAGCTGTGTTGAAAATCAGCACAGTGTAGTAGGCAAACAGGTGGTCAGTCAGTTGCTCATTATTAAGCGCTTATGTGTTAGTGAGTCAGTCAAGAAGTATTTCTATGTGTAAGGCACCATGCTAACAGCTAAGGGTATAAAAGAAGGGTGGGGTTAGGGGGTGAAGTCCAATTCTGGCTCTCAAGGAACTCATATTCTAATGGGAGAGATGACGTGCAAACAACTATGTACAAACAAAATATATTCAGGGTAAATTGGGGTTTGGTTGGTTGATTGCTGCCCTTGGTTCTCAAAGAGAACTAAAATGACATCATTATGATAGAGTCAAGTTTCAATGTGCCCAGCTGTGGCTGATCAGACCAATACAAGCTTGAAATGCTCTACCACAAGTCAGACACAAATAGTCCATGTGAACATTTGGGGTGGATACTCTTAATTTGTGTATCCTGCATTTCCTTTGAGTTGTTTCAATTCTCCTTTGCTCATAGAGCACAGCACCTTCTCTGATGTGGGCACGCCATGCTGAGCAGTCTTGTGCCAATGTCTCCCATGTCACATAATCAATTCCAAAGTTCTTGAGAGAGACCTTGAGAGTGTCCTTGTATCACTTCTTCTGACCACCATGCAAACACTTGTCCTGTGTGAGTTCTCCATTTGAACAAGGTGACCAGGCCATCGGAGTTGGGCTCTCTGAAGCAGAGTTTGAATGCTTGGCAGTTTAGTTGGAGTAAGGACCTCAGTGTCTGGTACCTTATCCTGCCAGGTGATTGATCTTCAGAATCTTCCTAAGACAATTCAAATGAAAGTGATTCAGTTAAATTGGGGGGGGGGGGTAGTCTCAGAGGAAAGGCACTAAGATCAAGGAGAAATGGGAAAGGCTTTCTGTTTAAGAGGGGACTTTAATAGGGCCTTGAAGGAAGAAAAGGGAGAAATGAGAGGGGGGTGGAGAGAAAGACAGACTGAAAAACAGAGAGAAGAGATGAAAGAGAGAGGAGAGAAAGAGGGAGGGACAGAGAGGAGAGGAAAGAGACAAAGAGGAGAGAGGAGAAAGGAGAGAGAGAGAGAGAGAGAGAAAGAGAGAGGAGAAAATAAAGGAGAGACAAAGAGAGGAGAGACAGAGAGAGACAGAGACTATTGCAGGCATGGAGGACAGTGAACATACCCAAAAGTTTCCAGCTGTTATGTCTGGTTTGAGGTGGCCAGCATTACTTGATCACAGAGCATGGGAAATAAGGTATAGGCCTGGAAAGCTAGGAAGGAGCCAGGTTACAACGGGCATTAAAAGCCAAACAGAAGATTTCTGTTTGATCTTGGGAGGAAAAAGAAACCTCTGGAGTTGCTTGGATAGGGAAGTGACATGGTCAGCCCATGCTTCAGAAATATCACTTTGACAGCTGAGTGTAGGCAGAGAATGGAGGGAAGGAGGCCAGCTAGCGGATTATTGCACTAGTCCATATGATGAGGTTTGGGGTTGAGGGGTGCTCAAGACCCCAAAATAGCGATATGCCAGGTCCTGCCAAATGAATTCGATTCAAGCCTTCTCAGCCAAGCCAAAACAAAGTTTATTAAAGGTTTGCCATATTGGGTAGATTCTTAGGGAGCCTAAGCATTTGTGACACTTATGCCAGCAAGCCAGACCAAACTGAACTGAGCTAGATTGAATCTGAGCACCTTCACTGCGGCAAGACGAAACTTATATACACACAGATTGTAGGAGGGATGTAGAATGGTCCTGAGGTGATGGGAGGAGGGGTTTAGGGAGGGTCTTGAGGAGGAGTCTAAGGAGGAGCTTGGTGAAACTGGGATGAGGTCAGACTTCAGGAACCAAGAGAATAGGCTCAAGGGTGGGAAGTAGCTGAAGGCTACCTGGAGATAACAGACAGTGTAAGGCTAGGCTAGTTTAAGGGTAACAGATTTGGGCATTGACACTTTAACAAGATCAAGGGTGGAAACTAGCCAGACAATGGAGGGCTAGGCTAGGTTAGAGTAACTCAGCCTGGAGATTTGGGTTTAGCAATAATGAAAGGCTTATGGCCTCAGGCAAATGCCTCATCTAGTGGGAAGATTCAAGGGGAGTTCAAACGGGCTCCCACAGTCTAAACCCCAACACACACATGAGATCCTGAGGGTCTACACTGGGGCAGTGGTGGTGTAGGAGGAGAGAAGGGCGCTTATGAGGAATGTGCCACCTGTGCCAGGCTCTGAGCTAAGCACTAGCATACAAAGAAAGGTGGAGAGTCCCTTCCCTGAGGAACCTCCCGCTCCTGAGGGGAAGACATTGTAAATGTCACGAGGTACCCCCAAGACAGAGAGTACACGAAAGATCAACTGAAAGGGTCAGCAGCTAGCAGCAGGGGTTGGGGAGCCCCATGGAGAAGCAGGGATTGGGTCTGAGTCTCCGAGAAAACCAGGAAAGTCAGAGGTGGAGGTGAGAGGGAAGAGCTGTCCAAGCACGGGGTACAGCTAGAGGTCAAAAGACAGGGAAGGAAGTGGCCAGGCCAGCTGGATTGTAGACTTTGGGGAGGCGGGTGAAGTGTGAGAAGCCTGGCAAGGGAGGAAGAGTTTGGGGTGCCAGGAGCTTTAAATGCCAAGCAGGAGTTTTATTGGATTCCAGAGGTGAGTGGGCACCATCGGAGTTGACTGAAGAGAGGACAGGGGACGGCTGTGGTCATTCCTGTACTTGAAGAAAATGCATTTGGCCATGAGAAGAAGATGGAGTGGATGGCGATGGGATTTGGGGGGCCTGAAATAGGGACTAAACTGGGTGGAGTGGGATATGCTTAGATGAAAGGGACCGTAGATGAGAGAAGTTGTGAAGTCAGGGATGACAATCAGACCATGAGAGCCTGAGTCAGAGGCAGGTTCAAATCCTGTGACACTGGCTAAAGGACCCTTGGCCTCAGTTTTCCACTTAATGATGCCTATGAGTGGTGGATGTTGCCTCACAAGGCTGTTATTGCATCCGTGTGCTTTGCACACTTATTTGGGGAGAAGTTGGCGAAGGGGTCCCCTCCAAGGAGAGAACACTCTCCACACCCACTGACAAATTTTGTCCATGGAAGGAAGAACATGTGCCTCCCTCCCCTCCAGCATTAACAGTCTACGAATTATGTTCCTCCCCCCTATCCATCCCTGAGTTTGACTCTCCCAGACTCTCCTTCCCTACTTCCCAGATTGGATGGCCTTCTATTTTAAGGACTGGTCCTTTGATTTCTCTCAGATGGGGAAAGACCCCCAGAACCCCCTGTGTTCTACTCAAAGACAAGGCAGTCTCTTAAGGTCCTCCCACCCCTTGCCCATATTGTCCCTCCCCTCTTTTTATTCATCTGTCTCCATCCTCCCTTCTTTCCTGTCCAGCAGCTGCCTCTGGACCTGAGCTTTCTGTCCAGCATCCAGAACAGACAGTAGTGACTTGCTGTCTGGGATTCAGCCAATCCCCACTGGAGAACAGTGATTGCTGCTTTCTCCATAGGAGGGAAGGGTCCCCTGACGGGGTCTCAAAGGAACATCAATCACATTTAACATCTCACCAGCCTTTGTCCAGGAAACTTTTCTTTGGGAATACTTCCAAAGTGGACCCCAAAATCTCTCCCTTCCTCTAGGATACCATGGGAAATAAATCTCAGCTCATCTCTCTGACCTGTCTCACCCAGAGATCACATGCCAACTTGAAGATAGATTTGTGCTTGATAAAAGGGTTTTGTTGTTTTGTTTTATGGTGTTATCTGTGACTGTGTTTGAGCAAAGAGGTTTAAAAACCCATCTCCCCTCAGACCTCCCTAAGGGCAGGTTCACCAAGGGCAGAAATATGTCTTCTACCTCAGAGAGAGTCTTTTCTCCCAGCCCTCATCCCCACACATATCCAGATGATGGGATTCTCTGTAGTTAGAGAGGATCGAAATGGTGTGTTGGAGGGCACATATATCATACACAACAAACTACATTTTAATAAGAAATTGGGGTGAGGGGAATGTTAAATCTCACTGCCTCTTCCCACTCTGATCCCTGTGTATTTGTCTTGAGTGCCTGGCTTTGGTGCTTGATGAATGGGAGACATGAGGCATGTGGCAGGACAAGGGGCAGAAAATCCAGAGTTCTAGGCAGAAGAGATGGGGCCGGGACTCCACGGGAAGCATGCCAGTTAGTGGTGATCAATACCAAAGTGTACTGTGAGATTGGTATAGAGTGGGGTCTGCTCCTTGGACATCAAGCTGTAGAGAAGACTGTTCATCCCATTGTAACGCCATCTCAAATGGGTTTTGGAGAGAAGGTGAAATCTGATAAGGGCAAAGAGAAGAAAGGTGCATCTTCATAGACCCTATGGTAGCCTGCAGCTGCCCCCACCCTCATCACTGCTATTTTTATCCTGACTACTTTTGGGGGGTTTCAGTTTCTGAAGCTTCTTCCCCATAGCCACCTACCAGGTGGGGAGTCTTGAGTATGGGCCCATTTTACAGATCAGGATCCTGAGGGCTTGGATGGACACAACCATCCGCCTATTGCCCCCTTTCCCCCACTTAAGAGAGTGATCTGTGCCATGGCCCAAGGAAAATAACCAGGGATGAATCCCTTGAAAATAGGAGATCCCAAACCTGATTCCTTCTCCCTTCTAAGGATAACCCAAGGGTCACTATTCCCTCAAGGAGAATGACCCTAGAGGGACCCCCAACTGACCTGAGGCTTTCTCTTTCCCCTTATGATGAACCTCTACTTCCAAGTACAACTATTGGGCAAGTCAATGATCCTTCTAAAAAGTCCCTGACCCTGACCATCCTGACCATGGTGGAACTTCTAGGAGTCACACCCAAGGACAAAACCTTGAGACCACTCTCCTATTCAGGAGCCCTCCACAAGAGGGGTCTCTTCTGGAGACAGAGGGGTCATCTCCAAGGGTTGGTCTCAGGTGCCAGCCTTAGAATACTCAAGGAGGGTGAGACACATTTCTGGTCAAGGATGATGAGAATGGCAGTGTCCCCTCCCCCAGGCCCCTCCTTTCCTATGACCCCTCACCTTTTTGGGTTGGCCTCATTTCCTCTGTCATGACCATGCTTCAGCATGTGGTAGCGGCCATATACTGCTGGAGGCCGGGAGATTAACATCTTATTCAGGAAAATTCTGTGGGGAGAGATGGAACAAAGAACCCTTGTGGCCTCTTTCCCCCTGCTCCCAGCCTTCCTCAGCACCAGACCTAGGCAGAAACTACTCACCTGGATGCAATGTCATCATCCTCACCCCCCCAGCCCCAGTAATTATTAGGAAAGCCATTGATCTTCAGATAGTGAATGGGCTGCAGTGCTGTTACACCCCCAAAGAATGTCCGGTAAGGAAGCCTATAAATGTGAAGGAAAGGCTGAGTCAGACAGAAGACCCTGCTAGGCCAGATGTTACTGTAGCTGTATTTCTGATGGCTGCTTTCAATGACCTGTATCCAAGGCCTTCCTCTCAGACTCTAATGAAAATCCCTCCTTTAACCTGATAGCTCTGAGCTTCCTGATAACTGCTCCCTTTTGGCCCCTAAGGGTATCCCCTCTTCTCAGACCCTAGAGCCAGCCCCTCACCTTTTGCTTTTGAGATAACCTCTTTCCTCTGGCCCCTTGAATAGCCATTCCTCTCTTACCTTGGGGAGAGCAGTTCCTTTCTTACCATGGAGATAGTCTCTCCACTCTACCCCATGGATAGGTCTCTTCTCTGGACACTAGGATTACCCTCTTTTCTAATTTTTGAGATAGCTCCTCCTCTGTGGCCCCTAGGATAGCTCTCTTTTCTAATTCCTAAAATAGTCTCTCTCTTCTGTGGCCTGTAGGATAGCCCTCTTTCCTAACTCCTAAGATAGTTCTTCTTCTGTGGCCCCTAGGATAGCCCTCTTTTCTAAACCCTGAGACAGCTCTTTCTCTGTGGTCCCTAGGATAGCTTTCTTTGCTGATTACTGGGATAAAGTCTCCTCTCTGGTCCCTAGTGTAAGAAATGTGAGGAGGAGTTTTGTTTCCACAGAACTAAAGGTGTGCTTCCCCGCCCTCCCCCACCCCAGCTTTAGCAGAGACCAGGCCTCAAGGTCGGTCAGATGAGAGGTCAGAGGGTTGTACACATGTGCATACTTTTTGAGAAGGCAGTCTAGGGAATTAGAGAGGCCAAACCCACTTGAACCAGTTCAAGCTTATCTAGGGTCTGGTCTTGGTCAAGAATCCAGGCCTACTGATTTGCATAATTTGCATATGTTAAAGAGGGAAAGTAGGGGAAGTAAAAGAATTATAGTTTAATCCTAAACTAAGACAAGGAAAATCTAATTAACTTCACTTTTGCTTCTGTATCCTTATTATCCTATTTATATAAACTGTATAACCTAGGAAAACTATGTGAAAAAACAAAGATTGTAAACTAACCATGACTCTAGCAGGAGTGGAGGGAGTGGTTACCCCTGCTGCAGCTATATCAGTGTAAGTGTTCGCCTGAGCACTACACTTGCTCTCTCAAGGAGCCTAATAAAATGCCTTCTTCTGTCCTCTCTGGTATTGATTTCTTTGGGTGAGAATGGGCAAATCACATGGATCTTCCTAAGGTCAATTGAAGCAGCAGGCAGCAGCAAGCAGCAGAAGGCACTGCAGTGTTAAGAGGGCTACCACTCTGGCTTCCCTTGGGGAACCCTGTGGTCTGCATGGCCTTCTTAAGGGGACATCACTTGGGACTTCTGGGCCTGTCTCAGGAGTGTTGTGATCTTACTGCCACCCTAAGGGGCTATCACTTGGGTCCTCCTTAGGGTCTAACCCCTAGGAGGCCCTGTGATCCGCACAGATTACGGGATGGCTACCATTTGGTCTTCCTCTGGGAGTCCTGTGGTCTGTACAGCCTTCCCTAGGGATTATCAGAGGGTTCTTCCTCAGGAATTTGGCCCTGCCTAGGAAGTCCAATGATCCCCAAAGGCACATGTTCTCACAATTTGGGGAAGTCCAGTGATCCCCAAAACCACGTTTCTCACACTAGGATAGCTCCTCTTCTTGGAATGCTCTGGGATAGCTCCTTTCTCCCCTCTGACTTCACTTACTCATACTGGAACTTGTCAATGGCCACTGAAACATGTGTGGGAAAGGAATTGCAGCCATAAATGTTGCGATCATCCTCAGGAATCAGGTCCACATCATGGAAGTAAATACACTGCCAGTTATTCTCCTTCATGGCCTCCTTGAAGCCCACATTCAGTAGCTTCCCTCGGTTAAAGGTGTAATTGTCCATCTGGAACAGACATAGGCTTTAAGCAGGAGGTATGGCCCTTTATTCAAGGAGTACCCTGCTCAGTGACAAACTCAGGCGTTAGGTGCCCACTCCCTATCCCACCACCACTCCCACACACAAATATGCACACCACACACACACACACACAGACCACATACCACACACCACATACCATACACATACACACACCACACACCCCCATCACACACACCAACACACACACACCACACACACACATAGACATACATACCACACACACCAACACACACATACCCCACCACATACCACATACACACACACACACACACACACACACACACACACACACACACACACGATGGGGAGAAGAAAGACAAGAATTGCCAAAACAGGCTACCTTAATTATATACAATTTAAAAGGCTCTTTTTATAGATAAAATCAATGCAATAGAAACTTTTTTTAAAAAAATCCAGATGGGAGGTGAAGGGTAGATTTTTCTTTAAATATCTCTGATTAAAATCTGACATCTAATTTGACACAAATGTCTAAGACTAAGGCTCTCCCCAGTAATTAAACAGTAAAAGGATATAGTTTCCAAAAGAAGAATGACCAACCAAAAAAAAAAAAAAGAAACAAAGCTCAAGCTCCCTAATAGATAAATGCATACTAAAATAAGCTTATCCCCATCAAACTAGAAAAGCTGATTAAAACAAGATAAATCCTTTTTAGAATGGCTCTGGGGGAGTATGGGACAGTATCCAGAGGGCTGAATTTGAAGCCAAAGGACCTGGGTTTGAATTTGGATCAGATGCTGACCCCCTTGGTGACATTGAGCAAGTCACTTAATTTCTCTGGGTCTATACAAGGGGGACGGGTGGACTAGATAGTCTCTGAGGTCTTTTCTAGGCCTAGGACTGTATGTTCCAATAAATCTTCTGAGAGAGCTGCGAACCCTTCCAATCAGAACATTGTAGATTTGATCCAAGGGGACCCTAGAGGCCATTTGATGCTCCCTTCCTCCATTTGACAGGTAAGAATTTGCCAGGGAATTACTCAGTTAGTGTTACATGCAGGAATTGAACTGGGGTCTTCCTGACATCATGTCCAGAATTCTATACCATTCTGTAGAGCAACTTGGAATTATACAAAAACGTTACAGTATTGTTCAAATCTTTGGCCCAGGATCCCACTATTGGGATCACATCCCAAATAGGCTCCTGACTGCAGAAAAAAAAATGCTCATAGGCACAAAAATGGACATAGACACATTATTTGTGGTGACAAAATCTAGAAACAAATGCATTCAGTGACTGGAGCATAGTTGAACAAACTTTAGCAGGTGAACATAATGGTATATCAGTGCTCCAAGAAGGAACAATGACCACACCTATGATTTTATAGGTATATGTGAGCATCTTCTAGTCCTAGAGATGTCCTGAAGAAGCTAGGTGGCTCAGTAGATAGCACACCAGTACTGAAGTCAGGACCAACTGAGTTCAAAACTGGCCTCAGACACTTAGTAGCTTTGTGACCCTGGGCAAGTCACTTACCTCTGATGAGAGAGAGAGAGAGAGAAAGAGAGAGAGAGAGAGAAAGAGAGAGAGAGAGAAAGAGAGAGAGAGAGAGGGAGAGAGAGAGAGAGAGAGAGAGAGAGAGAGAGAGAGAGAGAGAGAGAGAGAGAGAGAGAGAGAAGGTTTCTTATAGCACAGAAAGATTAAATGAGCTGCCCAAGGTCCTACAGTCAGTATTATGTCAGAGGTGAAATTTGAACTCAGGCTGTCTTGACCCCGAGGTCAGGACATTCTCTTCTCACCAAGAAAGCTGATGTGAATGAACATAAAGAGCAAACTGGGAAGACTTGTATGAAAAGATGCAGAGGGAAGAAAACAGATCCCAAAGGACAATAGACTCATCCAATACAACTGTGTAAATAAAGTCAAAATCTAGATAAATACGATGTTTAGTGCCAGTCTTTTCAAAGTTAAAGACAGTCCTCCCTTTCCTTCCCCAAGTTGTTTCTTATTTATGTATCTGTTTACATGTTGTATCCTCTAGAGAGATGTATATTGCAAAACGCTTAGCACAGTGTCTGACACACAGTAGGAGCTTAATAAATGCTTGTTCCCTTTCCCTTCTTGTTTCTAGTGGAATATAAGTTTCTCACAGGCAAGGACTGTTTTTTTTTTTGATCTTGTTTCTCCAGTGCATACTGTGTTACCCACAACAGGCACTTAGTAAATGTTTGGAGGTTCATCTGTCATGCCCAAACAAAACATATGGATAAATTTAAAGTTACTTTTTTTAAGGAAGTAAACAAATACTATTCAATCGTAATCAAAGCTGATGACCAGAATCTGCTCCCAAGTTGTCTCTGCCACTGGTGATCTGACCAACCTTAGACTTGTAACTATCAACAAGAACTCAGGGACCACAAAATGGCCAATTTAATTGTGCAAAATTGGGAAAGTGTTTGCCCAAACAAAACCAGTACAGCTGAAATTAGAAGGGAAATTGTTAACTGGAGAAAACAAATCTTTTCAGTAAGTTTCTCTGATAAGGGGCCCATTTCTAACATATATAAGGCCCTGATTTAAATTTATCAGAATAAGAAAAAACCTGAGAAGACTTGTATGAACTGACACAGAGTGAAATGAGCAGGTGAGGACAAAGTGATACAATAACAACTACAATGTAAAAACAAACAGCTTTGAAAGACCTCAGAACCCCGATTAACACAACAGTCAAGCAATATTGCAGAGGACTCCTGATGAAGCGTGCTACTGACATCTCACAGTTTGCCTTTAACCAAAGTGTTAAAGTATCCAAGGCAAGAACTGATACTTACAAACTGTGTTCACTTAGTGCCCAGGAGCTTAGAAATAGAAAGTGATTCTGTGTAGGTTTGGACAGCCAAAGCTGAGGAAATGAGAGGTCAATCCAATGTTAAGAATGAGGATGGGGATTTTCTTTCCCATTGGATGGTATAAACTATGGAAGCTGTTAAGACTGCCTACCAGTGAAAGGATGGATTCAAGATGCACAACAAGGCACACATTTTTGTGACCAAGGCTGGAGTTTGTTTTGCATAACCATGCATGTTTATTTAAAAATGTTTTAGTTTTCTTTTTTTTTTCTCACATAGAAGTATAAATGCTTTTAATTGAAAAATAAAGTAAATAACGTAGCAAAAAATTTTAATACAACACACTTGCTTTCCCTCTAGAAAGCAACATGAGAGCAGAAGATGAATGTCACAAATAAAATGTCACATGCAAATTTTTTTTAAAAAAACCTTAGCCTTAGAAACAGCAATGTGTCTCTCACTATCTGAGATACTTAACTTAGCTATCTTAGACCTCTCCCTCTGGGTCAAGCTTGCCTTTGCTTTTGTGTCCCTGGGGAGGCGTCTGTGTGAGTCCCTGGGCTCTGTTCTCCTTCTGGAGAAGAGGACAGCACCCTTTAGTCCATCCTTTGCCAGGCTGGGAAGATCTCCTTCCTCCATAGCCTCCCCTTCCACCTCCGCCCAGTCCCTTACCTGGTGCACCACATAGATAGTGTAGTGGATCTGCTGTCTCTGCAAGAAGGGGTGCAGGTGGTAGAGGAGTTGGTGCAGGTGCTTTCTCCTGGCCCGGTAGGGAATGATGATAGCCGTGTGATAAAGAGCCCAGCAGTTGGGCGGCTGATAGTGGCCTCCCAGCTGGACCAGCGGGTTCTTCTTAGTGATTTCGTCCAGCGTTAGATCAAGAGGGAAGCTCACCTTCAGAGGACCACCTGAGAGGGGAGGAGGGGTGACAGGAGACCAGTGAGGCCCCTTCCCTCCTGACTCAATGACCAGATAATAGGCATGCCCTGTCTAGCATACCTCCTGATCCTCTGCCTCTAAAGGAGAGTCATGAAACCTCAGAGACAGAAGTCATCTAGGCCAACTATGGCCCAAATGATGGATGAATTTTCTGGGGTGCCATCCACATCCAAACAGGGTGGGGATGATGGCAATTGTGGGACTGAGCTAGCACTGGGGAAGGTGGGGAGGAGGGAATCCTTGACAGGGAGACCCCGAGTGTAAGACAGTTGGTGAATGGTGCAAATCCCATCTCTGACTTTTATATACAAACTGAGGGCCATTAGGCAAGTGAGTCACTTCCTCCACCTGCCTTCTCTTTCCAAATACATTTAGAGCTGGACCTTAGACGGCTTTTAGTTCAAGCCCCTAATTTCACAAAATGGGAAACTGAGGCTCCACAGGCAGGAAGTGGCAGTAGTAGGATTCAGACCCAGGAAAATCCAGGCTCTTTCTACTACATTTTAAACAGGAATTTGGACTAGATGACTTTGGATGCAGGACAGCAGAAAGAGCATCTAGTGTCAGAGGGCCTGAGTTCAAATCCTCCCTGTGACGTTTACTATAAGTGACCATATTGGACAAGTCATTTGACCTCCCTGAGTCTCTGTGGCTTCATCTATGAAATGAGGGGGTTGAACCAGATGGATGCTGAGCTTCCTTCCATCTCTGGCTCATGTGATTATTTGGAGGCAGCTGGTGGCACAGCCGAGAGAGCTGGGCCCAGAGTCAATCAGACCCGAGTTCCAGCCTCAGATGTTCGCCCAGCTGTGTGACCGTGGGCAAGTCACTTAACCTCTGCCTCAGTTTCCTCATCTGTAAAGTAGGGATAATAATAGCCACTGCCCCCCACCCCACAGGGTTGTTGCAAGGATCAAATGAGATAATATTTGTAAAAAAGTGATTGTCATAGTGCGCAGCATGTAGCAGGCAACGTCTAAATGCCCAGGGGTGGGGAACCTGCAGCCTCAAGGCCACATGTGGCCCTCTAGGTGCTCAAGTGTGGCCCTTTGATGGAATCCAAATGGGCTCCCAGGTCACAGGTTCCCCACTCTTCCCCAAGGAGAATATCAGCCCCAATTGTGTGCCAGATACCAAAAATGTCACAGGCCCTTGCCTTAAGGAGCTTGCTTTCTATCAGGGGAAACAGCATATACAAGCATGTGGAGAGGGGAGGGGGTGAGGAAGAAGGGGTGAGGGTGGGGGGTAGAGGGTGGGGAGGGGTGGGGTCCCGGGGTAAGGGATGGGAAAAGTCTCCTTTAGGAGGCTGCCCTTCAGCAGACACAGCCAACTCTGTGTGTGTGTGTGTCTGTGTCTGTGTCTGTGTGTCTGGGTGTCTGTGTATGCAAAGACCCAACTTTGGGAGAAGGCTCCATTGCAGAATGAGGGAAGAAGAGTGATGTATAACAAGGCTGGAGAGGTAGGTTGGGGTCAGTTTGTGATGGATTGTGAATGCCAAAGAGAGTTGAATATTTTATCCAAGAAGCAATAGGGACCCAGGGGAATTGGGGAGGGACATGGTCAGACTATGCTCTGGTAGCTGCTTATAGAGGGAAGCCAATTAGGAGGCCTTTGCAAGAGTCCAGGTTTGTACTATTCCACATATGTTTGTTGAACAAATGAATGCATGGTATGAATGAATGAATGAACAAAGAAGTGAATGGGATCCCTATACTATGCCCCCACCATATCAAGCAGCCAGCCTTCTCCCACACCTACACACAAGTCTCAAGGTCCCAGCTTACTGATGAAAGGCGAGGTCTTTGGGCAGGCAGGCAGATCATCCTTGATAGGGTTCAAGGGTTGGATTTGGTCCAGGCCACTGTAGACATCTTTCATGGTCAACATGGTGGCAGGGGTACTAAGGATGCTGGTGGTCAGGATCTTCAGGACATAGCTGACCTGGTGGTGGTAGCCTTGGTGATATAAGACCACCATTATTACCAACTGCAGTCCGAAGAAGATGAAGAGCGCCCGGCCCTGTGCCGCCATTTGGGGGCAGGAGGGTGATAGGGTTCTGCCCTACTCCCTGAGCAGGCCCAGTCAACTTTGCACAGTGGATCACCTCTTGTCTCCCTGCTTCTGCCAGGCTATGAAGAGGGGGTGGGAAAAAAGCGGGAGTAGGGGCAAGGATGTGGGAGAGAAGAATTAAACCCCCATTTCTTGACCACTTTAAGACTTCTAGAGGGTGAAGGAGGGGAGGAAGGGGCTTGGGCGGAGGTGACAAGTTTATTCCATTTCACAGATGAATACACTCAAACTCAGAAGTGACTTGCCTATGGTCATTCAGTCAGTTGTCAGAGTCAGGATCTGAACCTAGGCCATTTAATCTAAATGAAGAATCAGAAACCTAGAAAGGGGAAGTTAAGTGACTAACCTAAGGTTACACAGCTGCTTACATATCAGGGCTAGGATCTGAACCCAGATCATAGGATTGTAATTAGAAAGGATTCTAGTGAGAGGAGGCATGGTATCATGGGAAGGATCTGAGTTCGAATCTAGCCTCAGGCACTTACTAGCTGTGTGACCCCTGGGCAAGTCACAACCCCAATCACCTCCAGAAGGGGAAAAAAAAAAAAGGAAGAAAAGAAAACTAAAGCTTTGAGGCATTCCTACATTCTCCTTCTTCAGGAAGTCAATCTCAATTAGAGAGAAAGGCACTGTACCCACTGGAGTGATGGAAGAGGGCATGGATTCTGCCTTTAAAACTATAATCCATTGTTCTGCCCCTAAAATTCCACCCAATTCCATTCAGGAAGCTGAATCCCTAAAGCTGTTAAAGGGCCTGTAATTGCTGGGGGAAGAATCACAAGATCATCGATTTAGAGTTAAAAGGGATTTTAAAAGGGACAGAAGTTGGAACTGAGACTCCTACAAGGTAATGGACTTGTCAAAGGTCACACAACAAGTAAAGGTCTGAGAGGATATTTGAACCCAGCAGATCTTCTAGACTCCAAGAATAAGGATAACGATTTACCCTCAGAACCATCCACCCAATTCTAGTCTGGACTTCTTCCCTTCACCCTAAGGTGCCATGGAGAGTGGAAAATCATAGTCAGAAGGTCTTGGTCCATGTCCCAGGTAAGACACATAAGAGCTGTGTGACTTTGGGATATAGTTTAATGTCTCTGAATCTGCTTTTTACTCTTAAAAATCGGAAGGAAATACTTGAACTACTCCCATGGCCCTAACCCAGCGAGTTTCCTTGTGCCCCTGGAACTGGCTGGGCCAAGGGAGGGGGCTGTCAGAGCTTAGCCTGACCTTTCATGGCCTAATATATGGTTCCTTCCTCAAATTTCCCTCAGGCTCCACACCCGCTCCCCCCCCCACCAGGCCAGCTCCTCTTTCCCTTTCTCTAAATCTGTCTCACAGAACTAAATCTAGGTGGTACCTCCGTGCCACTCCCATCCCCAATCACACGTATCACCCCAGCTGGTCAGTCCCCAAAGCTCATCTTCATCTTCTTTCCCATAAACCACCACCCAGAGCCCAAGGCCCACCTTCCCTCCCTGAAGCCCTTTTCCCATTGCCCATCCCCACCAGCCACGGTATTCTTCTTTCTCTCTCCTTGTTGAGACCCTTTCTTTTCCTTCCCGTGCTCAAGGACCTTCAAGAGCTCCCGCAAATTAAGACCAGACTCTTCATTCTTGTGATCCAGGCCTCTAGAGTTGGGGCTGACCAACCCTGTGAATTGTCTCCCTGACTCACTTATACACTCAGTTCCCTTGGCTCACCAAGCTGTCTCTCGTACGACATGTGCCATGTTCCTTCTTGCCTCAGGTGAGCTCAATCCATGCTTGCATGTCCTCCCATCTCCACTTGGGTTCTCCCATCCTTCTGGGCCCAACCTCTGCCAAGAGGTCTTCCCCGAGGACCTTGACTAAGACCCACAGAGGGCTTCCCCACATTTTCTGTACCACATATGCAGGCCCTTTGAAAATATGGTCATGTGTTCAGTTCCAATGGTGTATGTGTGTGAGAGAGAAAGACAGATAGAGAGACAGACAGAGACAGAGAAAAAGAGAGACAGAAAGAGAGGGAGACAGAGAAAGAGAGACAGAGACAAAGAGAGACAGAGAGATCTCCTCAACTACTCTGGGAGCTCCCTAAAGGCAGGAGCCATGGACTATCCTCAGTATGGTCCACAGTCAAACACCAGATGAGGCAGAGGAGACCCTGAGTTACTTCCGGTCTCTGATCCTGTTTCCATCTCCATAAAATGGGGCAGCAAGTGTAGATGGTGGAGGACTCTTCCTCCCAGCTCTGCCATTCTCCATCCTAAGGACCTTCCCAGTTGTTGTTGTTGTGCCTTCTGAGTATCTACCACATGGTGCCTGGCTTAGAGAAGGCCTGATGTATTTGGCAAAAGGTGAGGAGAATAGTGGGGAAGGCAGGAGATAAAGGTGGAGAGTGAATCTGGGACCTGACTCTCATGGTCTCCTTTGCCAGACCAAAGAGTCATCAAATGTTACAGTTGTCTTAGAAGTCTACTAAGTCCAACCTCTGCCTTTTACAGATAGGAAGACTGAGGCCCACAGAGAAGACTTGTCCCAAGTCACAAGGCCCATTGGTGTCAAAGCCCAAAACTAGATCTCAGGCACCAGGACTCTGTCTGCAAAGATGCTATTTCCCTAAGTCCTGACCATCCCCCTCCATTAGCTTATCCTTAGCCCCCACCTCATATGTGATGCTGTTCTGCTCCAGCTCCCAGCAATCCTCCTCCTCCTCTACCCCAGGGGCCTGTGCAAAGACCTCCTCTCTGTGGGCTGCAACAAGAGAACTGGGAGAGGAAATGAAGTCAAGCCTGGTGGTTAGAACCAGTATGACATGAGAGTATTGTGGCATGTGGATCCTTCAATGGAAGCTTTCCTCTACCTCCCCCAACACTCCATTTGGGGTGGTCCTGGGGGTCCAAAGCAAGGTGATTAAGATACCTGCAGCACTGGTTGGTCTAGGCCTGAATGATCACTCTGTATCTTTGGCCCTTTGTCTCTGTGGCTAGCAACACCCTCTCTCTGAGCTGAAAACTGGAGGAAAGGCTTATGAAGCCCACTCTACTCAGCCCCAGCTGCTTTTCAGGCACCCATCCTTCCCCTGCCCCCACTATTATAAAAGCAACTCCTCTACATCCTGGGACTCTCCCTCCCTTCCATTTTCAGGTCCCCAGAAATAGTGGCTTGTGATGGGGGTAGGGGTGGGGATCACAGAGGTGAAGGGAGATGTACAAGGACACATACCTCTGTTCAGAACAGAACTCCCCAACCCTACATAGGTACACACAACCAGAGCCAGAGATGGGGATCTTCCCCCCAAGACATCCTGACACAATCACAAGATGATCCAATGACTTGGCACCTGCACCCAGGGACAGTCATCACACCCAGAGAAAGACACAATCAAACCCAGAAATCAATGACAAGTGCAGCCACACCCAAAGACAGCTCTCTAA
Source organism: Trichosurus vulpecula (assembly GCF_011100635.1). Classification (NCBI taxonomy): domain Eukaryota; kingdom Metazoa; phylum Chordata; class Mammalia; order Diprotodontia; family Phalangeridae; genus Trichosurus; species Trichosurus vulpecula. Next base: position 43,172,492 of record NC_050574.1, read on the forward strand.
TGCTGAAGGAATCCCAGGCTCAGAGATGCCATCACAGACTCGCCACCATCCCCTCAGACGGCCCAGCAGATGGAAACAGCACCAAAGACACAGGGTTTCCTCTCATACCCCCATAACACACTAGGGAAAGAAGCTGGCTCCACCACTCAGTCCTGCCGTTGTTCTTGGGACATTTAGTTCTTAGGCCTAGCCAAGGTGGGAATCCCACCCAGGAGCTTTCTCTGCCTGACTGGGCAGGCTCTGCTGACCAGGGGCCAGCTTCCTCTTACAGAACCTTGCAGAAGCAACACATGAACTGTCGAGAAATGGGTAACAGCCAACACTGGGAAGGACACTGGTTGCCCTGGACTTCAGGAAGACTCTAAGACCCTAGTTCCACAATGGCCTGGGAGGCACTTGGCCTTGAAGGTGGCACAGGAAAGGGCCTCGAGTCGGGAAGACCAGAGTTCAAATATGACTTCAGATACTTATTAGTTGTGTGACCCTGGGCAAGTCATTTAACCCTGTCTGTTCAATTCCCTTATCTATGAAATGAGGATAATAATAGCACACGATTATGAAGAAACTCCCAGGGGTGTTGGGAGGATCAAGTGAAATAGCATTTGTCAAGCTTTTGGCACATATATGCCTGGCGCACAGTAGGCTCTTAATAAATGCTTATTCTCTTTGCTTTCCCCTACTCCCCACAAACTGACCTGAAGCTGACTGTTCCTCCAGAAACAGGCAGCCAAGACCAGGGCAACGATCAGGGAATTCTGGCTGAGGCCACGAGCCTGGCTGCTCCCGCACTCATCTGATGCCCCTTGAGCCTGGCCACGGAGGCTAGTGACTTGGAGGCTTATGCAGTCATTGCCCACTATATTGGAAACCACAGTATGGATTAACACAGAGAAAAAACTTACATGTCCTCCGTCATACAGGGCCACAAAGGGTCACACAGTCACAGTCTAAATCATGAAATGACCCTTGCCTCAGAGATTGATGAATCTTCTTTGATGCATAACAGGTAATGTCTGAGCTGGGGGGACCTTAGAATAGAGAACGCCAATGTTAGAGCTTGAAGGAGCCTGAGAAAAAGGGGATGTCAGAACTGGGAGGGCCCCGAGAGCAGGGGATATGAGAGCTGGGAGGGCCCCAAGAACAGGGGATGACAGAGCTGGGAGGGGCCTTACAACAGGTGTTGTTGGACCTGGGAGGGCCCTGAGAACAGAGAGTGTCAGAGCTGGGAACATGGAATGTCACAGCTATAGCAACCTTAGAATAGAGACTGTCAGAGCTGGGAGGGCCCTTAGAACAGGGAATGTCAGAGCATAATAATAGCTAGCATTTATAGAATGTATTTAAGGTTGCTCTACATATATTTTACCCTGACACCAACCTTATGGGGGAGGCCATATTAATATCTTCTTTTTACAGATGAGGAAACTGAGGCTAGAAAATGTTAAGTGACTCACCCAGGGTGTTTGAGGTAGCTAGACAGCAGTGAGCCTGGAGTCAGGAAGACCTGAGCATGGTCTCAGACACTTGGTAGCTGTGTGACTTTGAACCTGGCACATAAGAGGCACTTGATGCATAGCTAAGGTTACATGAGGAAGGTCCATAGAACATGGAACATATAATATCAAAGCTGGGCAGGACCCTGGAACACAGAATGTACGGCTCAAGACTGGGACTTTGAGATGATCTAATGTCCCCTTGTGCTTTTATAAATTGGGAAACTGAGTCCCAAGGTCTGCCTATCTATAGGCAATTACCTAGAAAGGTCTATTTTCTCTGGCCTCTGGGTGGTCCCTGTGAATGTCCCAGCAACCAGAGCTGATTGCAAATGGCTGTGATACCTTGAGAGGCAGAGTATTTCCAGGCCCTGTGAGGTTGGAGGCTTCTTGGTTGGGGACAATATTGGAAGGGAGAGAAAGGGAGGGAAATTCTGCCCTGGTAGAGGGTTGGGCTAGATGCTCTCTGGGAGTCTTCCAGCTGAGTTTCTGTGATTCCACCGTGGAACACCTAAGAGCATCCAAGTGAAGGTTTTCTCTGGGCTAGAGGAGACAGAGCTGGGTCAGATGGACGCTAAGTCTAAATTAGGTTTAAAAAAAAGCTATAATTTCATTTGTGGGGTCCTTCTGTCTCCCTAACCATCATGCAATCATAAAAATTCACCTGAAAGGGACCTGGAGGGGCATCTACTACCACCCAAACCTGAACAGAAACCCCAATCTATGCATCCAGGAGGAGGGCCGTCCAGTCTCTCCTTGAAGACCTAAAGAAATGGGGAACTCACTACCTCCTGCTGTAGCTGGCTCCATCTTGGGACACCATGGGTTGTTTGGAATGTGTTCCTTGCACCCAGGCTAAATGTACCTTTCTGAAAACAACATATTTATTACTATTACTTCTGCTTTCCAGGACTAAAAATACACCAAAAATCTTCACAAAAACCCACAAGCCTAAGCTCTCATCCACGTGACAAGAGGAACCTGAAGAATGTGATCTTCCTCTCCCTCAGCTTTCTGTTCTCTATATTAAACATCCCCTGCTCCCTTAACTAGCCATTCTGTGGTGTGGTTTCAAGTACCTTAGGGATGATGTTTAAGGGTTACTAGGTATTGAAGAAGTTAAACACATGGTAATAGGCCTCTGGGAAATTGGAGAGGCTGGTGCTTAGGCAGCAGACATAGGATGTCACTGGGCCCATCTCAAGATTTAGAGGTGCAATTTAGGCCAACCTCTTGTGTTACAGATGAGGAAAGGTCTAGGAAAGTTAAATGACTTGCCCAAAGTCACAGATATAGAAAGGGCCTGATGTAGGATTTGAACCATGGTCTTCTGACCCTAGAGCCACGGTCAGTCTTCCAAACCTGGGCTCCAGTGGAAGAACCTTGAAGTTCCTAAGCCCAGGGCAACTCAGTGCCAGAAGGCATCAGGATAAGGATTCAGGTCCTTTCCATGGGACACACAATCACACTGGCTCACATAGTCATTGAATCACAGGGACACACCATCATGCTTTTGGCCCTCAGATCCTGATTAGAAAGAATGACAATGTATGATGGCACTGAGATGGTGTGGCTCAGTGGGAAGGGCACTGCATTTGTTGCCAGGAAGACCTGAGTTCAAATCCAACCTCAGATACTTACTGAGCAAGTCACTTGACTTCACCTCAGTTTCCTCATCTGTAAAATGTACTGGAGAAGGAAATGACAAAGCACTCTAGTGTATTTGCCAAGAAAGCCCCAAATGGGGTCATGAAGAGTCAGACTCAACTGATCAACACTTCCCAGCATTGCTTGAAGCAACAAAAGAAAACAAATCTTTAAAATGCTTTGCAAAACTTAAAAGCTTAAAAGATATTAGGAGATACCCCATTTTCCAGAGCTAAGGCCCAGCAAACAGGCTGTTCCCTGAGCTAGGCATAACAGCGATCCTTTGTGCTCACTCTCTGGAACTGATGGCCCCTGAGCTGGGGCAAGCACCAACAGGCGCAGACATGAAGCCCTGCTGGGAACAGACACTTTTTGTCACTAGACAACTTTGCCTCACTGTTGCTGTTGTGCCTCCTTACTGTTGCTACACAACACTGTTTGATTTTTTGTCTAGCCACAAGTATATAATCAAGGTTCAGCCCTAATGCTTGGGGCTCCCCCACCTAGGGGCAGGGGCCCTGGCACATGCATCTGATCTCCCTCCTTGCTTACAAGCAGTTTCCTACACTTTGAAATTAGACTTCTGTTTGATCCCTGCCTCTCCTGACTCTGGCCTGCTCTGCTCAGCTCCGGCCTTCCACGGGTTAGAGGCCGGCTCGGTCCATTGACATCATTATCAATTCCCTCGTCTGCCAAATGAAGGAAATCCGTCCAGCTCCACATACAGAGTCATACCCATTCTCCGTCATTTGCATCCTGAAGCGAGAATAGAAAGGGAAACATGCTGTGGTTTGAATAAAACTCCCCCAGAGTGGAGGAACTCTAAGTCATAACCCATCTGCTGGGTCAGGGAAGGCTCAGGACTGCCCTCTCTGGTCCCAAGCCTGGGATGAGGGGAGAGGGAGGGGTGGGCTGATTTTTCATGACCAAATTCAAAGGCCCTTCAATAATAGAATTCAACAGCCCTGACCACCCCCTCCTCTCTCTCTGGGTCCCCCTCCCCTTCTCTGACCAATCTAAGCAACTGATTCCCAGATTCTTCAGTCCTGGGTGTCCCTTAGAGCGAGGCCAAAGTTGGCACTCAGGGCCAGGAGCAGCGTCTCCCCCTTCCTCTGATCCTTTAGTCTGTTTTAGAATCAGACTCTCAGAATTGGGGACCTCGGGACCCATGTAGTCCAACCCACACCTGACTGAGGAGCCCAAGTGCAGCCTCCAGACTCCGGGCAAGTCATTTAACCTCTCTGCTTCGGTGTCCTCATCCATAAAAAATGGGGATGATAATAAGAGCCATCTCCTGAGGTTGTTTTGAGGGTCAAATGAGGTAGCATTTACAAACTTAAAGCACTATATAAAAATGCTAAATGAAACCAAGATTCCCTTAGCCACATCTAGATTTCTGTTGACATGAAACCTGGAGTAGGACAATGACCTCTGGGGAGTGAATGATGGGCTGACTGAGGGGTGCTGGGTTGCTGGTCACCCTGAAGGCAAAGGGGCAGGAAGGTCCACAGCAGTTGCGCATCCAAGGATCCCCTTTCCTGGCACAAAGGGGATGGAGGGGAAGGGCCAGGAAGGGAGGAGTAGATGGAAGCATGGAGAAATGGTAAATTGTGTTAAACCTGAAAATTTGGTTGAAGGAAACAACAGAGCTAGGTGATAGAAAAATCCATGTTGTTTATTATTTTCCCTTAAAGCATAGCGGAGCTAGCTTACTTGTACATACAAGGAGTCAGAGTATAAACTCTGGCTGCCTAAACAAAGCAATGAGAAAACTTATATACGTTATTTTAGCAGAGCTAGCAAGCCTGTATTACCTCATTTTTATGACCCTCATGTATGTTTAACCATGATATAAGAAGAGGATTTTCCTTAATGAAATAGAGTTGTAAAAGATGTTGACAAAAGTCAGTTGAAACTACAGCCCAGCATCTCTGTGTCTCATTACATTCCATAACATAGTATATACCTGTAGAATATTAAGCAAGGTAATCTCTCTTGGGGTTAGGGTAATGTCCTTGGGTCAGTCTAATCTGGCCTTGTTGACAGAGGTAAGGGTATTTCCTGAGCAAACTTTTAGAGAGAACAAAGAAGCCCAGGTCCTGGATCTTCATCCAGTTACTCATTAATTCAGGCTCTGGGTCTGGTTGAAATTAAAAATGATATAAAATAGTGTAATATTTTCCACATTTCCTCCTTTTGGTCAAAGGTAAGCTGAAAGCTTCACCTGAAGACCAATTAAGGTATGGAAAAACCTCTTATCTTCCTCAAGGGTGAAGGTTCTTAAAATCCTTATCTAGGTGGATTCAGGTTTTTTTTTTTCCTCTTTCTGTGTTTGGACATCCCCAGAGATGGACAGTAATTGTAAACTACTTGTAAACAAGCAGGGGGAGCAAGTTGCAAGGGGTATCAGTAGGGAGCACAATGGGTAAACTAGAGCACCTAAGTAAAATAAGCTAAGACACCAAAGGTACAAGTAAACAGTCTTGGGAACGCAACGGACTCAGGAAGAGAGTTGTCCTTCGTACAGATTCTGGTCCAGAGTCTCTTGGGAAGGTTGCCTGTGTCTGATGCTGTCCCCTTTAGGCTCTTTGAAACTGGAGGGCAAGGTGTCCTATGGGCTCAGATGTCCACTCAGGAGCACAGGCAATCATCAGATATGATAGAAGGATCAAGGAGTCCATATCCACAGGTTGGCAGCTGTAGAAGTAGTCAGATCTGACAGGAGCTCCCAGAACACATTAGATAACCAAGAAAACTTAAACATGAACCATACAAAGTAATGCAATCATTATTAACAATGTTGAACATCATAAACTTCCTTGTATCCCAGTAACACAATACATATAGCATCATAAACTTTTAGTCATGCCATGTCTCTTTGATGGCATTTACAAAATAATCCACAAACCATTCTTAACAAAGCCAAAAATGTTTCTGATTTAATTCTAGCAATTAATTGCACAATTTGTATACAAAGTAACTTTAAATCCAAGTTACGTATTTCCAATGTCCATTTAAAGCAACAAAAAATTTTTTTTTCAGATGCCTGATTGTAGTTATCTGGTTCCTAGATAGTAAAAGAGAGTTTTGCTTCTCTGGTTCAGATCTAGAAATCCTCAGACAATTCTAACTTAATATAACTTAATCACTTAAATTTGACTCTCCTTTTAACTTCAGAGTACTTCAGTTCATATTATCATCTACTGTTTCTAACCTTACCTAAATTTTGTACCTGGTATAAGAGTCCTTTAAAATATAAAGGTCCAACCATAAATTGAATTCATCTTCCTTTTAAAATCATCAGACAGATACTTCAATAAAGGAGATATAATTTCACTTGTACTATCTCATACAATTTTCTTGTACAAAAATCCACATTTAAGAGCTTATTACCAAAACATACTTATCAGCTCGAATTTCCAGAATTGATAAATTATGGAGCCAGCCATACACATCTGTATATAATTCTTAGGGGAACTGCCTTTTTCAAAATTTGCTATCTCTTCCTTCTCCTAGACATTGATCACATTACATCTTTGCCTTATTACTTTGTCTAATCATTTCCTCCTTTTGGAGGATGTTATCTCTATATCCTTCTGATCTTTATTTGGTCATGAGCATAGGTTAAAATTGTAAGCTATTCATTCCTGCATCCTATTATAATAACTCAGAGATATTCCAATATTCATCTATTACCTAACAGATTTAGCATTGTGCTTACAAAACTTCCCGATAATATAAATTTGCTATGAAAGAAAAGAGGGACAACTTCATATATCTTAACAGAAGGAAAGAACTTCCTTAGCTCTGTTTGATTCCAGGCACGAGTCATATCTGATAGCCAATCTTATAGTCACCAGGTGCTGAAAGCAGGGCTTAAGAGTAATCAGGTGGAGACTTTCCTTTTCAGAAAGGAAATAGCAGAATTGGGAAATAGAGTCAGGAAGATCCTACCTAGGTTGTGTCCAAGGTCGTCTTCAAGACTTTCTCCCAGGCATAGACATCCACCTTTAAGAATTCTCAGTCTGTAATGCCTGCCATTCCACTACTGGCTTCATGTGACCTATATCTGTAATCAGAGCTTAAAACAATGTTAAATTGTAGTCCCATAAAATCTTAAATAGCAAATAAATATCCTTCAGATAGGACTGTCCCAAATTTCATTGAGCTAATAATTATCAAATCAAGCACATAACTTTTCTGTCTTCTAAAATACTTTCTTACACTCTCAACTTAATTTAAACCATTCGAAACTAGTATTCCCTTGGGACAGGAGAGTCCCTAATCTTTCTTATCTGCCTTTTCTATTTTCCCTCAACCTTAATTTACCTTTCCAAATCTTTCAAACCCATTACTCAGCCTTCATTTCAGCCATAAGACAAAACAACTCATAAGTTAGTACTTTCATTGTCATAACTGTGTATACTGGAATCCCATTCTAGCTTCTTAAACACACAAAGACACAAAAAAAAGAAAAAAAAAATTGTTTTTCGTGATAACTCATTCTAAAAGAAAGGAACACTTATTAGAGAGATCTGCCATCTCATCTCCCCCTGAGGGTGGGTTCTTTTCCATCAGAAGGCAAGCTTCACTAATAAAAACTGTATCCTTAAGACCCACATCGTTCTCGAAACCCAATCTTATACTAAAAACGCATCACTTTTGCTGACTTTAAAAAGCCAGGTTTTTTAAGGCTTCTGACCCCTACTGTTCTTTCCTTCAGTAAAAACTCAAATCCCAATAATTGTTGCCCCTCCCCTTTCCTTCCCTTCTGACAGGTGGGCTAAGGTGAATCTTCTTATCTAAACTAAGGGCGGGGAGGAGTAAGGAATTCAGACTGTCATTTCCAACCTCCTTACTCAAAAAAGAACCTTGAATAAGACATTGAATGGGCGCTTCTACAGATAAGCATTAATTCTAATAATTCTAATAAGGTTCTTACCCAGAAACTCCGAGAACTCACAATAGGTTTGAACTGAAACCAATTGGCTTACAGGTGGAAATTCAGCCGGCCTTCTAAAATTATACAAAAATATTTTACAGAACATTTTCCAAAAGTATTTTCCTTAAAGCAAATTAACCCTTAAATACTGGAATTCATTAACTAAGTTGGTGCCAAATGTCCTCATTCTCAAATATTGCCCAGAATTCCTAGATATTACAAGTTCCTTAGTCAAAAAGTGTTATAATGTGGAGGACACTTAGTTTCTATAAATTACATACCCAATTAATTTTACCTTATCACAATAATAAGGTTTACCAGGACTTTAAAAAGCTTTTTCCATAAGAATTCCTCTACACAGAAAACCGCACAAGATTGATAAGAATTCATGACTAGATGGTTTCAAAAGTTCTTGTTTCAGTTAATAACCTCAATTTCTTAACTACAATTCTTAATCTAACAACATCCAGATTATAAGAGGAATTATTTTACTCACTAGTGGTAACATTTTAATTTCTAAGGCCCAATACTTAGAAAAGATTATTGCCTTTAAAACCATATTTTTTCAATATTGCTGATACATCTGTTTGTCAAATTACACAATTTAGAAATATAACAGTGCCCTAAACCTAATTATGCATTTTAAAACTTGAAACAACCCATTTATCAATTTAGGTGAATACATTTCCAAATCTCCTTGCACAGAGAATCTTTCATCTCATCATGTGAAACTATAACTTTAAATCACCAGATATATTCTCATAATAGAAAACTTTTTCAGACAGAAAGTCTGTCCTTATGGTTAAATATCAGTATTATTTCTTGTTATAACCACATATAACAGTTCCAAATTTTATCACATCCCTTTGAAAACCTAATTCACATATATCAAAATCAGATTAAAATTGCTATAATATCATTTCTTACCACACAATGGTCTTCTCGAAGTCCACAATCTAAGAGAATTTTGGGAACACAATGCAAGTTTAGAAATACAGAAACAATAATTTTCAGATGACATCTATTGCATTTCCAGATTACCACATATAGAAATTATTCAGCTTATTACTTCTGGTATTTAAAAACCACTTCAAAAGTTAACAATTACATTAAATCAGAGAGAGATAATAATAATGTTCTATCTAACATATACCAGACTTGGTTAAGCATTTTACAATCATTATCATTTTGATCCCATAACAACCATCATTATTATTTTCCCTTTACAACTCGGGAAACAGGTCAAACAGAGATTAAAATACAGTTTTGCAATTGGAACAAGAAGTGTGAAGTTACCTAGAGCAGAAGCTAGTATCCCAGTGGTGACAATTCTGGGAGGCAGAAAGTCCAAATCCATCTACCTCACCCTTCCCCCACAACTGCAGAAGTTACTGAACCTAGGGCAGTTTGCAGCTGCTAGGGACAGAGTGGGCAGAATGCATAGGACCTGGGTGATAATTCCAAACTTTGCCAAAAAGGATGAGCTACAAAGGTACCCAGGGGCACAGGACTGTCAGAATACTGTCAGTCTGTGAATTTCTGTCCTTCTCCTCCTTTTCACCAGGTGGGGAAGGATGATTTAAGTTTTCCCTACAGTTCTCCTGCATTCTCTTCTCCTAATCTGATCTGGGAGGAGAGAGGTTTGTTTTAGCTGCTCTAACTTTTACTGCAGCTCTGGCTCTGTCAGAGACAAGACAATGGTGAAAGATCTCAGTGATTGTAACTCAAGTAAACTTCACCTACGTGATCAGCATTGGGAGGGTGTTTTAGCACCAGTGAGCTCCTGGAGGGATTTTGCAGTCTCAGGAGTTCTGTCCCAAAATCCAACTAACCAATTTACAAACTTTTAATGAATAATCAATCCCAGAATCTGCTAAAATGTTTCAGCTCTATTTTTTCTTCAAGTTCGGTTGGCCAGGCCAAACATTGAAAAAGAAAATAGAGTCTCTGTTTCCCTAACTGCAGCCTTAGAATTCTCTGGCTACCTGCGTTTCAGATTTTACCAAAGTATAGACATTTCACAGCACATGCTCTCACACAGACAATTAACAGACAATTAACAAAACAAATACAGAATACAGACTGAGCCCGGAAGTCCCAAGTGATATCCCCTTAAAAAGGCTGTGCAGAGTACTCACAGGAACACTCACACTGATGAGGGTTTGGGGTGAGAGTGCTCGACACCCCAAAGTACCGACACACCAGGTCCTGCTGAAAGAATTCGACTCAAGCTTTCTCAGCCAAGGGAAAAGATAAAGTTTATTAAGAGTTAGCCAAATAGCCCTGCCCCAAGACATCCCACCCCTTGCGACGCCTGTAAGGAAAGAGGGCCAGACCAATCTGAGCTAGATTGGATCTGACCACCTTCATGGAGGCAAGATGGAGATTATATACACAAAGGTTGTGGGAGGGATTGAGGGGTGGTCTGAGGTGACCAGAGGAGGGGTCTAGGGAGGGACTTAAGGAGGAGTCTAAGGAGGAGCTTGAAGGGACTGGGATGAGGTCAGACTCCAGGGTGGGGGAAATAGCTGAAGGCTATATGGAAATGACAGACCATAAAGGGCTAGGGTAGCAGAGCTAGGGTATAGATATTTTGATCAGGATTAAGGATGGGAAACAGAATTAAGGGTGGGAAACAGCTGGACAATAGAGGACTGGGCAAGGTAGGCATTTGGGCTTAATGGTTATAGCCTCAGGCCAAGGCCAGGTCGAGTGGGAAGATTCAAGGAGAGTTCAAGGGTTCAAGGGGTTCCCAGAGACTGTGCCCTCATCATTCCCCCCTCAAACAAATGGGACCCAAATTTTTTGGGGTCAGGGACGAAGGTCCCAGCTTCTGAAACTGCTTCCTGCTGGCAAGGGGTGTAGAGCTGGCTTGATGGGTCCAGTTCAAGGGGTGCACAGTCATCTGGAAGTTGATGGCTTGGAGCCTGGAGGAGACAAACCTGGCAAGGAGGTTAAGCAAACAACAAAACAGACAGTACAGGAGTACAGAGAAAGGACAATATCCCTGGTGGGAATTAAAGATGACTATTTCATACCTAGCTCCCCTAACCACTTGTTCTGTGTACCACATTGCTTCGGGCTTCAGGAGTGTGTAGCACATCCAAATTAGGTCGGGGATATCTAAGAGCAAGGTTTGATGTTTGGTGAGCCTGTGGTTAGCCAGGCACTGGTGGCCCTCTGCTTCCAGGGTGCTCTGGCAAGGCAGAGCTTCTAGGGGCTGGTCTGCTAGAGACTTAGAAGCTCCCTCAATTGGAATGGCTGTAGCAGCCAGAGAATCTAATTGTTTTGGAAAACAGGTGTCAGATCCTAAAAACTGGATTAGGATTCCCAAAGCCTGTCCTCTCCTTCCATCAGCAGAGTGAGTGAAAGGTTTTTCTAGATTAGGTAAAGCTAATGCTGGAGTGGTGGTCAGTTTAGTTTTCAAAGTCCCAAAAGCTTGTGCTGGGTAGGGGCCCCACTCTAGAGGGAGTGAGTCAGGGACATGAGTGGCAATTAATGGTTGCAGTCTCTCCCAAGCCTTGGGCTTAATTGGATATTGAAGGCAATGGAGGGGAACTATGGCTGGGGTGGCAGAAGTAGCTTGCCCAGGAATTCCCTGATCCCAAACAATTGGCTCAACTCTCTCCCATGCCTCTGGGGGAACATGGGGAGGTCTGGGAAACAGAGGGAAAAGGGAGTTATGAGGTTTAACTAGAGAAAATTGGCTTCCCAATTTCACCATCAGGTCCCTTCCCCAAAAGCGGGTAGGGCCAGAGAAGGAGTGTTCAGACAACAGATCCTTGATGCCCATGACCTGATGGGTCAAGGGGCATGTGGGGCCAGAGCAATTAGTTAAAACAAGAGACCATAGCCGTGATAAAGTGGGTAACCTTACCTTCTGCCTCGATTTTGCCCAGGGCTTTCCCCCAGCAAAGGCCTGGATTCTGATCTACAAACTTTGTGTTTATTCAGCCTTGGCCCACCCCCGACCATGGAAAGTGATAGGATAAGTGATCGGAGGAGGGACATCTCTCTGGGAAAAGTGGAAAAGAAAGAGAGCGCACCAGGAGGACCGTAAGGAGAAGAGGAAAAGAGGGCATCCTGGGGGAGGTGCCTCCAGACATGGGTTCAAGTTGGTGCAAATGTACTGAGACTAGAGAGTGAAAGATGATATCCAGGAACAGTAGCTAGGTCAGTCTGGCTGCAGCCAGCATAGAGTGAAGGACCACTGATGGTCCAAATGAGTGAGCCAGGGCCTAGAAAGGTTAAGCCAAGGTTGCACAGGTATCGAGTGTCTGGTAGGATGTGAACCTGTTGAGGTTTAGGGGTGCTGGCACCCCAAAATAGCAACACAAGGGTCCTGTCCAAATGAATTCAACCCAGGCCTTCTTTTCAAGGCAAAGAAATACAAGGTTGATTAAAGATCCACCATATTGACCGGACTCTTAAGGAATCTGAACATTTGTATCGATGATACAAGAAAGCCAGATTGAATCTGAGCCTTGACAAGAGTCTTAAGGAATCTGAGCACTTTCATGGAGGCAAGATGGATCTTATATACACAGAAGACTGTGGAAACAGAGAAGGAGTGGGGCTAGGGTGGGACCAGGTGCAGACCATGAAAGGGCAGTTAACTAACTGGGAAAGGCTGATTGCCAGGGACCTGGGCCATGTGGGAAAGTCCAGGGTCTTTTTCTTTTTGGGGAACCAGATCCGCCTTTCTTTTTGGACATTCAGATCCCATCCCCATCATTACGCCCTCAAACTGTTATGCCCTACCCCCCCTTTCAGTTTCTCCATCTTGCCCCAGCTCACCCCACTGTTTTTACTCCCATCTCCACGGACAACACTGTTTGTACTCCCATCTCCACGGACCCCAATGTTTGTGTTCCCTTCTCCATGGAAATAATCCTGCCTCAGCTTGTCCCACTGTTTGTGTCCCCATCTCCAAGGAAATCTAATTGTGTCCTTTCCCTTTAAATACTCTTTCTCTTCCCTCACTGGTTGCTGTTTGATTTGAGTAATTACTCCGAACAGTCATCCACTTCCATAAATTTATATCCGGGTCTCGCTCACTTTTTTCGGCACAACAAAACAAATGAGACCCAAATTGTTTTGGGGTAAAGGTCTCGGCTTCTGAAACTGCTTCCTGCCGGCAAAGGGTGTAGAGGTCTTTGTGTCGAGGGGGTCCCAAAGAGGAGGGTGGCTGGAACCAAATCCAGGCTGCATCCAGGGGACTATGGGGGGGGGCGGGCATTGGTTGGTACCCACTGTTTCCTATCAACTGCAGTTGAGTCTTGAAGACACAAATCTGACAAGCAAGTCATCAGGGCCCAAATACAGAGAAAAGTAGAAGTGCAAGAGCCCCATTAAAATCATTTACATTTGCCCTGCAGGATTATCTGACCTTGTTACTTTCTCAAAAGTTGAAGTAACACTTGCAGGTAGAAGTTTTCCACCCTTGGGTTCTATAGTTACACAAATAAGTTTGTGTAAGTTACTCCAATTAAAACCAGAGACTTGGGAGGATACTTAAGTAATGATTAGGCCTCCCTCTAAGAAAACTGATTGCAATGAAATGTTCTTCCCCAAACCAATCTGAAGACGTTTCTGATTTAATTTCAGTAATTTGGGGTATGGAATGACTTCCCATTCAGGTCAAAACAGCAAGATCTCACACACTTGCATTGTGCTTAAAAGTTTTACTGACCATTTGCTCTGATTATAGAAATCTGCTAAAAAAATAAAGCAAGGACAAGATTTATACCAAATATGAGAGGATTTTCCCACTACGAAGTATCATTTCCACCTCATAGCCAGACTCAGGAATAGCCAGGTGGGTAACAGTCTTTTTCAAAGGAACATAATGGGGAAACTGAGCCAGGAGGAACTTAGATAGAGGCTAAAATTATCCTCTCTGTATCACATTCTCTCTGAGTAGTAGCTTGTGGCATGTCTCTCAGATGGTGGGTTATAGACTATTGACTACTGACGGCTTATTATGATCCATCAGACAACTCCAAACAAAATCAGTTAGGTGGAGGAACTTTTACCTCAAACAGCAAATTTCACTAATCACAGCCTAGGGGAAAAAAAAATTCCAGGATTTACATCTCAAATTTTAAATTTGTCCATGGTGTAAAAGTTAGAGATCATTTCTACATACTTGCAGATTCTCAGCAAGCCAAGTTCATTGTTTAAGAACTCCATAACCAAAACAAGCTTTTTGCGAAGTTTACACATTAAAACAATAATCAGCAATCTTACAGTGATAGCCAAATTGTTTTAGCTGTAACCAAATTATGAAGTGGCTTGACATAACTGATACAAAAGTTTACCAATTTGAAACTTGAAATGAACCCATTACCAATCAGGTGACTTCAATTTTGTTGAATGTACTTCTAGATTACTACACGCAGAGAATAGGCATCTCATGATTAACGTGTTAAAACTACAACTTTAAAAGAGCAGGCTTAGCCAAGTTTGGAGTCTAGCTGACTTTTATCTTAAATTGCCTTGATGAGGTCACTTTCTTCTTTCCCCACAGCGGCTGGAGGGGTGGGATGGTGGTGGTGATGAGCAGGATGTGCTGAACCTGGAACCTGAATGATGGGTCCAGTTTCTGGGTTGCCCCAGGGCCCAAGGCCATAGCCAGTGGGGCCCAGCTGTAAACTGCTGCCTCTCCCCCCTCCTTTTCAACAGGTAGTGTAGGTGAATTAGAAGGTGGTGGGGAGGGGTGAAACTCTCTTCTCCTAGGAGAGAGGTTAACAGAAAAACCCGGGGTTGTTTGCAAACCTTTCATTGAGAAATCCTCTTGACTCAAGGGAAGAGTGGAGGAAAGGAGTGACCTAGGTCGTTAAGGAGGCGTTTCAAAACTTCTTAATCAGAAAACCTTCAGAATCTGCTACAATGCTTTTAGTTGTTCTAACTTTTCACCGTAGCCTTATATGACTACAGAAAGAAGAATCTTAATTTTTCTTCGAACTTTTACAATTTATCTTGGTGCTCTAGGTAATAGAGACCAGGCCCAAAGCTATCCTTTTCAAGGTCTTGGAGACCAAGCTTTTTCCAGTTCTAACCTAGAGGTGTAGAGAGAAGGGAGTGAGTAAGCAAAGGTCAGAGACTTGTACGCATGCTTAAATGAGCCATTTGAGAAGGGCATGACTTAGACAGTCAGGGGGTTACATCTGGCCAATGAAGAGATTGGCGGGAGATTCAAATTGGGAACCAATAAAAGGACTGGCATTTGTCTGAGTCCTTTTACTCCCCTTACTCTGTTCAGGGGATATACCCATTCATTCAGAATGAATAAATATAAAATACAATTAAAACATTCCTGGCTTCGCAACAAGTATTAGTCCTAGACAACATAAGTATATTTATAACACGTCCATCCTTGTCTTCTATGCTGTGGAAGGTGTGCCCAGGTCCATGGCCTCAAACCAAATTGCTGGACAGAGAGCTTGAAAGCATCAGGCTGAGTTCAAGTAGCTGTCTGCCCAAAAAGCACCTCCAAGCCTTCCTAAGTGCTTGGGGAGGGACCCCAATTGCAGGGTAAGAAAGGGATAGGGGAGGCTTACATATCTTCCGGTCTTGGCTGGAGAAAAGTGATTAAGCAGTCTCCCAGTACGGGAACCAAAATGTTGAGATTTTGGGGTGCTGGGACCCCAAAATAGTGACACATGTGTTCTGCCCAAAATGAAGAGGTTATTGGTAAAAATGATGATTGTAGGGAACTATAGGTTTCTAGGGGTGCTCAGCCAAAGAAAAACAAGGTTTATTAAAGATTCACCATACTGGTCAGACTCTTAAGGAATCTAAACATTTGTATCTCTAGTGCAAGCAGGCCAGATTGAATCTGAGCCTGGCCAGACTCTTAAGGAATCTGAGAAGACTGTGGAAACATAGAAGGGGTCTAAATGGAATTAAAGCGGTGGGTCTAGGGTGAGGTCAGGTGCAGACAACGAAAGGGCAATTAATTAACTGGGAAGGACCGATTGCCCCAGGTGAACACCAGGGACCTGAGCCACATGGGAAAGTCCAGGGGCTTATATTTTTTGGGGTCCAGATCCCTCAGACATGGTCTTCTCCTTCTGGAGGTTCAGATCCCATCCCCATCAAAAGCACATCCTCTGACATCCAAGGCCTTTTTCATTTTATGGTGCAGGTTTGAGAAGGAATGAGTTTGTATTTTCTTAAAGAAGCATAGTAGGGAGAGGGGCAGCTAGGTGGTGCAATGGAAAAAATGCAAATCTTGAGGACCTGAGCTCACTTACTAACTGTGTGACCCTGGGCAAGTCACTTAACCCCACTGCCAAAGAAGAAGCAACAGGGAGTACATGCAGTGGGAATTCTATTAGACCCAAAAGAAGACAGAGAAGAGTTATTTAAATCAATCCTAACAAGGAAACCGGGGTGTTAATCTAGGCTGTGTAGCTTCCTACCTGTGACCTTGCACAAATCACTGTCCTTGGCTTCAGGGAAATCTTCTCCCCCTCCTACCTCTAAAGACCACCTTAATCATTTTTCCTGAATGTCAGAATAACAATGATCCAATAATTACCAAGTACTTTGGGGGGGGCACCCCCAGCTATCTTTTTACATAAACCAATTGCTATAGTGGGATTGCATCTTTGAAAACTTCTATTTAATTCAGAGATTATTGTAATAAATGTTTAACAATAAGCACCCTTCCCCAAGCCTCTACCTCCCCCCCAACACACACACACACACACACACACACACACACACACACACTCCGGACACTTTAAAATTTAATCTGCATTATTTACCTTTCCTCCATTATCTTAAGTCTACATAATTAACAAAACAATAACCAAGCCTGGATTTGCAAGGTTCACTAATTTCTGGGGTATAAATGCTCACTCTGAAATTTTAACTATGGGCTCTCCAGCTGATCAGTCTTACTTCATTCAACGCACCTCCAATACCCAAACCAAGGTTTCCTGTGGGAGGATGTAGCTCTTATTGTAGAAAAGACCAAAACTGCAGTTCCCATGAAAGACCCCAATGCATCCTCCGAAAAACAAAGCTCCCTTATATTTACATTGTATATATTTTGTATCTCCTGAAGCATCTACATTTTACTTCCCATTAGAATTTAAGTTGCTTGAGATCAATGACTGATTTTTTTCTGGTGTCCTGCACATTGTAGAAGGTGTTATTCAATTATGATTATTGATTGTGCCAACAATATACATCCAATATTGGCAGGCTTTATTTCACCTGAAAATACATGTGAAACTCAAAAAAACTCAGTCTATATACAGTCAAGACAACTGTTGTCCCTCCTCCTGGGCCTCCCTACTTCCCCAGGGGCCAATACAATCCTCCTAACTTATGGTCCGTTGTCCATTGTGGATGGTGGTCCTCAGATAGGAAAGCAGCTGAGGTTACCTTTTTTCCCTTGTCCTGCACAGTCAGGATAGCTCACATTACCAATAGAGGACAAAGACTAGGTAGGAGTTTGCTCCTGAACAGCTACACTGTCTCTCACTATGTTTGGGCTCTGGCTTCTCCTGCCTGATCCTAGAACTCCTCTCAGCACAGTGCCTAGCACATAGTAGGAGCTTAATAAATATTTATTGAATGGTTTCATCCTGGAATTTAGGTTTGTCCTAGAAGTATCTCCTCCTTCTCTTTCCAGAAGTCTGGATCCAAAAGGTCTCAGATCTTCATAAGGCCAGTCAATCACTCCATAAACATTTATTAAGTGCCTACTATGTGCCAGGCACTGTGCAGAGAAAAAGACAGTCCTTGCTCTCAAGGAGCTCACAAATCAAATTGGAGAGAAAACAATAAATAACTGTGTACTACAAATAAACTCTGCGCTTGAGAGCTCACAATCTAAAGAGGAGACAATTGGAAATAATCAGAAGGCAGAAACTAGAATTAGGGGGACTGACTTGGCAAGGATTTCCTGTAGCATTTTAGTTGGTACTTGAAGGGAGCCCTCTAGCGTTTTTTACTAGGAATGGGTGTTGTATTTTGTTAAAAGGTTATTCTTCATCTATTGGGATAATCATACGATTTTGGTTGGTTTTGTTACTGATAAGGTCAATTATGCTGATAGTTTTCCTAATACTAAACAGTCCTGGATTCTTTGTATAAATCCCACCTGCTCATAATGTATCATCCTTGTGATGCACTGCTATAATCTCCTTGCTAGTATTTTATTTAAATTTTTTGTATCAATATTCATTAGGAAATTGGGTCAATAGTTTTCTTTCTCTAGTTAAGCTCTTCCTGGTTTAGGTATCAGTACCTTATTTATGTCATTAAAAGAATTTAAAAGTAGGACTCCTTCATTGTCTATTTTTCCAAATAGTTCATAGTTTTGGAATTAATCATTCTTTAAATGTTTGGTAGAATTCACCTGTTATGTCATTGGCTCTGGGGATTTTTTTCTTAGTGTGTTCATTGATGACTTGTTCAATAACTTTAATTCTAAAGTGGAATTATTTAAGTATTCTATTTCTGCTTCTGTTAATCTAGGACATTTTTTTAAAAATTTATAAATATTCATCTGTTTCACTTAGATTGTCAGATTTATTGGCACAATATTGGGCAAAATAGCTTCTAATAATTCTTTTAATTTCATCTTCATTAGTAGTGAATTCATCTTTTTAACTTTTGGTACTAGTAATTTGGTTTTCTTCTTTCCTTTCTTTTTTTTTAATTATTTTTAGTTTTCAACATTCACTTCCACAAGATTTTGAGTTCCAAATTTTCTCCCCATCTCTTCCCTCCCCCACCCCAAGATGTTCTGCATTCTGATTACCCCTTCCCCCAATCTTCCCTCCCTTGTATCACACCACCTCCCTTCTCTTATCTACTTCCTCTTCTATTTTCCTGTATGTCAAAATACATTTCTATACCTCATTGCCTGTATATCTTATTTCCCAGTTGCATGTAAAAACAATTTTTAGCATTCATTTTTAAAACTTTGAGTTCCACATCCTCTCCCTTACTCCCTACCCACCCACACTCACTGAGAAGGCAAGCAATTCCTTATAGGTTATACATGTGTAGTCACATAAAACACTTCCATAATAGTCATGTTGTGAAAGACTAACTATATTTCCCTCCATCTTACCCCATCCCTCTTTATCCTACTCTCTCTTTTGACCCTATCCCTCCTCAAAAGTGTTTGCTTCTGATTACCTACTTTTCTATACGGTAAGATAGATTTTCATATCCAGTTGAGTTGGGTATGTTATTCTCTCCTTAAGCCAAATCCAACGACAGTAAGGTTCTCTCTCCTTCCCAGTTCCTCAGCCATTCACTGGGAAAAGCCTTTATTGAGTGCCTAGTGCTCCAGGCAGTGTGATAAGCCGGGACAAAAACAATCCAGAAGCTGGCTTCAAGGATTTTCTTTTCTACTGGGGGAAGGAAGCGTGGTGACCACAACCACAAAAACATTATATCTAACATTTAAGGTTTGCACAGCAGTTTCCATAGATTATTTCTTAGGGCCAGTCATTCACATTACACCATTCATTTATTAATTCATTCATGCACAACCTCGGAAGGTAAGTATTGTAGCATCTCTTTGCATATGAAGCTATAAAGTCTACGGGTCCCTCCAAAGTTCTGACATTACCTTCTTTCTCTCTGTCTCTTATTCTCTCCCTTGAGAAACTCATTTATTTGCTTTTATGGTTTCACCCGGAACCTCTATTTAGGGCATTTCCAAATCTGTCTCTAGCCTTGACTACAGAGCTAGATGGTATAGACTCACCCCATACGGGGTCCCACAAGGGGTCCCGAGTGGGAAAAGTTTAAGAAGCCCTGGTACAGAGGACAGTTTGCCGGACTCAAGAACCCAGGAGAACCGGGGTTTCAATCTCTCCCTCACACATTTACAAGCTGTATGTCCCTGGGCAAGGCAAGTAAACACTCTCTGCCTCTGTAAAATGAGGATAACGGCCCCCGCCTCACGGGTTTGCATTAAATGATATGTAATGTGGGAGCGTATGTGTAGGTACTTCATAAATGCATGGTTTCATAACGGTAGCTGGTGTGTTTCTTTTTGTTATTGTTGGATACTCTTCTGGACTCCAGACCCTCGTTTCTAAGCTGTCAAGGAGACACCTCCACCTGGACGGTTCCGCAGCATCTCAGACTGAGGGTATCAGCCACGTGGGCTGGACAAGCAAGCCCTCGACCCCTCTGGGCCCTCCAAGTTGAGGCCTTGAGAGCTTAGCACAGTGTTAGTCACTGGGTAAACAACAACACGCTTAAGGTGTGTCGGGTATGTTTTCGCTAGCGTGCCCCACGTGGTTATTAAGCGGGATTCGGACCAGCTATATCAGCCTTCAACTTCAGCGACCTCGTTTCTACTGCTCCGGGAGGCCGCCTGCTGCCGCGGTGCCCGCTGGGAATCGTAGTCAGACCTTGCGGAGCCTCCCGGGCGCTTCTGGGAGTTGTAGTCTTGCGGGGCCACTTCCGGGCTTGGTTTCCTCGTGGTCGGGCCGGCTTGCCTGGTTGGCGGGTCTTTTGGACGAGGGGGTCTCTTCTTGATCCGCCCGAGGTGAGTGATTCTCCCCTCCCCTGGGCTGGGACCCGGACCCCGGGGAGATCAAGCAGGGTCGTGTCGGCGTGGCCCTGGCGGGATTGGAGCCGCTGTCTCTGCCCCTCCCTCCCCTGGAACCTCACTGCCCCTCCTTCGGGGGTGGGGGCCTTCTCTACTACCCCTGCCACCCCCAATCAGCTTTATTGCCCCTCCTCCAGGACTGAAGCTACCTTCTCTACCCCTAGGCCCCCTGCTACCTATTGCTCCTCCTCCTGGGCAGAACCCCTCCTTCCCCTCACCCCAGCTCCCCACCAGCCTTATAGCCCCGGGGGGGCGGGGTTGCCTTCTCTAAGCCCCCCCCCACCTCCCTGTTAATCTTATAGCCCCTCCTCCTGGGCAGAACCCCTCCTTCCCCTCACCCCAGCTCCCCACCAGCCTTATAGCCCCGGGGGGGCGGGGTTGCCTTCTCTAAGCCCCCCCCCCCCACCTCCCTGTTAATCTTATAGCCCCTCCTCCTGGGCAGAACCCCTCCTCTCCTCCCAATCACCCTCATAGCTGGGGCGGCGGGGTGGGGGGGGGGAGGGGGAGCCATTTCTATCCCACATCTGCTTTATTGCTCCTCCCCCGGGGCAGAAGCCCCCTTTTCTACCCCACCCCTCTCGAGACTTTTGAACGGGGACCACTCTCTTTGAAGCAGCATTTAGTGAGCACTTCGTGTTCCGTGCTGGGGAAATGATTCAGATCCGTTGCACCCTGCCCTGGAGAGGCTTCCTCACTCCTAGAGGCGCCCCAGCCCAGCTTTGGGTCTCTCCGATGGCCCAGGGCTTTGCCCGAGGAAGCGCTGCTAAACTTTAGGTTGCTGAATGATGACGGTGGCCGGCTGTCTCCCCGTTCCTCTGTCGCGCTCCGTGTCCATCTGCCTCCTTGGGGTCTCCGAGTCTCCCTTTCAAGCTCCCTTTGTCACCACTGCTTATTCCCTGGCACAGAGTTGGTACTTAATAAGGGCTTGTTAATTGTGCATAACCAAGTTAATTGCTAAAGGCCATAGAAGGGTCTTGAATGGGTCCCAATGTCGCCCTAGATTTCTCCATCTATAAAATGAATGAGTTGAGTCTTCTGCAGAGTCCATTCCACCCCTCACTCCCCCATCTGGGGCATTGTGCCTTCCTGCTGTGTCTGTGTGCAAGTGCTCAGCTTATGTTTTCTGCGGGAGTTTAAAAATCATTCTAGTTTTTTCCATCACCTGCTTTACCCCTGTATCCATCTCTCTTCCACCCCTCCACATCTCTCGTAACAAAGAATTTTTTTTAAGAGAAACAAGACAAAAAATCAAATCAACCTGGAGAAAGTCTGATGGTATGTGAGGCCGTGTTCCATGTGTGTGCCGGCGGGCAAAGGGGCTGCTCAGTGTCTTCTGAGTCTTCTTTGAGGCCAGTTTGTGTATGCCCTTTTGTCCCTGCCTCTGGCTGTATCTGAGCAACTAGATCCTTGCAGATGTCAGTCTTTCCCACTCCAAGAGGCACATCTGTCTGTTTGCCTCTCTCTTATGGAATGGCTGTGTCCATTCTTCTGGGCCCTCTCTGTTTAGCAGGGTATGGGTGTCAGTATTTTAGCAGCTAAGATTTAAAGCTCATAGGCACCTCGGAGGCTATCTAGACAGAATGCCAGGGAGCTTTAGTTATTTACCCAAGGCCACACAGATTGTGTCAGAGGTGGTGTTTCAATGCAGGTTTGTACACCGCAAATCTAGTACTTCCCACTGTCTCACTTTGTCCCAGAAACTAATTGAGTCGCTTTATGTCCTATAAAAATGTCCCGAGATAGTTTTAATGTAGCTGCGTAGAAAGGTCTGTTTTGGGATTCTGAGGACCTGGGTTCAAATCTTACCTATGACCCAAACTACCTGTGTGACCTTGAACAAGTGACTTGACGTACTTGGGCCTCAGTCTTCTCATCTGTAAAATGCAATATTTGGCTAGATGACCTCTGAGGTCCCTTTCTGCTCTTAATCTATGAGCAAATGAGTGCCAGAAAGAATTAAAACTTGATTGACAGAAATTCAAGCTGTAAGACATCTTGGCAGTCCGTCTCGTCAGACCATCTCCGCCTTGTATATGGGGAAACAGGGAAGGAGAGGCTTACTTTACTGGCTGGGAGTGATGCATCACTAGTCATTTATTAATGGCTCTCTCTGTGCCAAGAATTGTGCTCCTGTTGGGGATACAGAGAATGTAGACTGAATACTATGATACAAGGCTCTTTGGACAGTTTCTGGTGGGTGGTGGGGCAGAGCGCAGAGAAGACAGATAGGAGAGATGAGGGAAGACTCTAGATATAACCCCCAGTTGGCTAGGAGCAAGGACCAAGACCAAGTATGTTAGCAAGTTTTTGTATTGGTAGAAGAAGTATGATGGGGCCTTGGGTAGTATGGTGGACCTGATGTCTTGTGGCGTCCCCTACATCCCGCCCCCCTCCAGCTTCAGGTGGAACAAACTATGTCTGCTTCCATATGCCTTCTGTTGCAGTCCTAATATAGGGGTGTGTGGTAATGTCTTCATTTCCCAGGCTTCTGCCCTCATCTCATGGTACCTCTTTTCCTCCTCTGGTCTGGATAGTGGCTTGGCCCTGTCTCCTCCTGGGTTTCTAGTCTTGCTTGGGATTAGAAGTAGGATGAAGCCAGATTCTTTCCCCTGCTGCTGGCCACTCTCCACATGTGCCTGCCCTCAGATTCCCCCCTCCCCACCCCCATTGTTAAGGCCTAGCTCCGGAGTCTTCCCTCCCTCCCCTTTTGCCTGTGAGAAGTCATTCCTGCTGGAAAGTCAGCTTGAAAACCCCTGGCTCTAATTGGGGGCAGTGCATCTGTGCATTGTGACCCTTAGGGTTTGCACAAACCTGTGAGTTCTTTGGAGGGCACCATCACCCTCACCCCCAACTTCTCTCGGATACCAGCCTCAGTCAGGGCTGCCCAGCCCTTCTGTCCCCAGTTGGACTTGGGTGCCATGTAGTCTATGAACTTTCAAGAGATCTGTGTGGGTTTTTTTTGGGGGGGGAGGGGGTGCTGCTGACTGCTGCAGTCCTCCCAACAAATGCTCCGGAGAAGCGACCCTCCCTCTGCAGATCCCGCTTTCCTGCCCCACTCCTGCCTGTGGTTCTGGGGATCGCTCCCTCTCAGGGCTGGCTTGGATCCCAAGGTTGGGCCCTCGGTCCATGCTCTGCAGTGACTGCCTCCCTCTCCCTCTCTCCGTAGATGCCAGTGCCTCGGTGTTCAGGGCCCTGTGGAGGGGTCCGGCCAGCTGCCCTGCGGAGGCCGCGAACCGGCAGGGCGGTCTGCCGATCCTGCTTCTGCAGCGCCTTTGAGGCCGAGGTGCTGAGCACGCTGCAGACGGGCCGCCTGCTGCCGCCCGGGGCCGTCGTGGCTGTGGGCGCGTCGGGGGGCAAGGACTCCACGGTGCTGGCCCACGTGCTCCAGACCCTGGACGCCCGCCACGAGCTGGGCCTGGACCTGCGTCTCGTGGCGGTGGACGAGGGCATAGGCGGCTACCGGGACGCCGCGCTGGCGGCCGTCCGACGCCAGGCTGCCCGCTGGCAGCTGCCGCTCACCGTGGTGGCCTATGCCGATCTCTTCGGGGGCTGGACCATGGACGAGGTGGCCCGCCGGGCGGCCCAGGAGCCGGGCCGAGCCCGAGCCTGCTGCACCTTCTGCGGGGTCCTGCGGCGGCGAGCGCTGGAGGAGGGGGCCCAGCGCGTGGGGGCCACGCACATTGTCACAGGTGAGCACCAGCCCTAGGAGCAGCGTGCCTTCCGGGGGCGAGGGGGCTGGGCAGCCTGGCTCTGCACTTGGCTCCCTCCTCTGGTTCCAGACCCCCCACCTCTCTTTGTGACCCTGGACCCCATCCCATCTGTGCTTCTACGTAACTCTGGGTACCCCTCTCACCTGTGACCCTCCCCCAACAATCTTTGTGACTGGAATCCCATTGTGTGCCTGGTCTACCCCTCCACCCTACCCCCCCCCCAGTAACCGTCTCCTTCCTACCTGTGTTCCTAGGGAGCTCCCCACCCCAACTCTGCTCCCCCTCCCCCATTTGGGTTTCTGGGCTCCCCTCTCACCGGAGTCCCTGCTCTCCCCGCCCCTCCCCACTCACAAGTTGTAATAGTAATGTAAATTTGAAGATCTCTGTGTTCCTGTCCACCACCATTCCTGTCTATGACTTTGGGCTCCCTTCTCCCCTGTACCCCTACTGTTCCTGATTGTACAGGGCCCCCCCACTCCTACACAAATATGTACAGGCTGTATACAGATTTCTGGGTGCCTCTGGGCCCCCTCCCTCACCTCTCTGGGCCCCTGCTTCACCTCTCTGGGTATTACTGGGCCCCTCCCATCTTGTCCCGTCCTCCCTGTCCTCCCTTGGGGCCCCCTGCCTCACCTCTCTGGGCATCTTTGGACCCCCTGCCTGACCTCTCTGGTCCCCTGCCTCACCTCTCTGGGTGTCTTGAACCCCTCCTTCTTCTCTGTGTCTCTGTCTATCCCCAATCTCAGTGGGCGCCACTGGCTCTGACCTTGACCTGTTGTTCCCTTCTCTGACTCTCCTCAGGACACAATGCAGATGACATGGCGGAAACAGTGCTCATGAACTTCCTTCGAGGGGACTCGGGAAGGCTGGCCCGAGGAGGGACGCTGGGTTCCCCTGGTGAGGGGGGTGCCCTGCCCCGGTGCCGTCCCCTCCAGTTTGCCTCCCAGAAGGAGGTTGTCCTATATGCCCACTTCAAAGAACTGGACTACTTCTCAGAAGAATGTGTCTATGCACCTGAGGCCTTCCGAGGCCATGTCCGGGACTTGCTCAAGGCACTGGAGGCTGCCCGACCTTCAGTTGTCCTGGACCTGGTGCACTCAGCTGAGCGTCTGGCCCTAGCCCCTGCTGCCCGGCCCCCACCCCCTGGTGCCTGCACCCGCTGTGGGGCCCTGGCCAGCCGCTCCTTGTGCCAAGCTTGTGCCTTACTTGATGGTCTCAACCGGGGGCGACCCCGTCTGGCCATTGGCAAGGGCCGAAAAGGGTTGGGGGAAGAGGGCGAGGAACAGAGTTGTACTTCCAGGGACAGGGGACGCCCCACCCGGGTTGGAGCCATTCAAGCCTTCTAGAGCCTTAAGCCAGAGAAATTCTCTGTGTGAGAATTTTTGTGTTCTAGGCTCCTTGTGTGGTTCTAGGTTTCTTGGGCACCAATTGGTTCTAGTGAACCTCATGAGTTTCGATTCTCTGCATTGAGAGTCTAGGTCACTCTTGGGAGTTCTGGGCCCTTCAGTAGGCTTTAGGCCTTCTCTAGACCCTTCAGCTGGCCTCTGGGTTCCTCAAGGGAGCCTGGATCCTTTGGAAGATTGTGTCTTGCATGGGTTTCTTGGTGTCCCATAGCTTTTCATGGGGTTTGGAGTGCTGTATGGGATTCTAGATCTCCTGGGGAAGGTATTCTGACATGAAGTCTTGAAATAAACCTTCCAAGCATCCATTGAGAAGCATCTGAATGGGATTGGGCTTGAAGATAGTGGTTCCCTGCTTGGCCTTCTGGAGAAGGTTGGTGGGGAGAAGCTCAAGGGTCCTGGATAGGCAGATTCCTGGTCCTGAGCAAAAGGCTGGACACATGGGATTCTAAAGGTGAAGGACAGACTTTGGGGAAGGGGCAGGGAATGCCTCTGTCACTGAGGATTTGGGAGCCAGACTCAAGAAAAAGACATGGGAAAAGCAAGGAGCTATCCCATGGAGATGGGGTGGGGGGCACCAGGATTTGAGGATCACAGGAAGGAGGCCAAAAACTTGGCGAACTTTTCTCCTGGCTTCTTGGGAAACCTTGTTCGTTCTCGGCCAGCTCAGCATCTCCCTTCTCCCCAAGCTTGTTCTGACCACTCCAACCTTCAAGGGTTCCTCTTCCTTTTCTGAGCTGCTTCTCCTCTAGGGCCAAGCCCACCTTCCAGGAAGCTCTCCCTTGACCAGCCTGCCCATAGCATCTTCTCTGTCCGGGTCTCCCAGAGGTACGAGTCTCCCCACTCCAGCCCCCCTCAGACAAATCCCTCAGCCTAGAGAGGTCAAAGGTTTAGGAAGGGGCCCTAGATGCCATCTAGCCAGACCCATTCTGTTTACAGACTAGAGGAGATTGGGGTCCTGAGAATGAGACCCATCCAAAGATCCCACAGGGGCAGAGCTGGGATTCACACTGAAGTGTTCTTACACCCATCCTTCAAGGCTTCTCTGAAAAGGAGCTGCCTTAGTCTACAGGCTCTCCCTCTGACCTTCCCAGTCTCTCTGCAGGCCAGAACTCAACAGAGAATTGCCCTAGGTATGTTCTTTGGGTCTGAGTTGTGGCCCCATGATTGCCCTTCCTTTTGACCCTCTGCAGAGCATCCCATCACATCCAGGGAGTGATGTTTTGGAATGGGAAAAACAGGATTTATTTCCATCTTTTCCTGCTTGCTACCCTTAGGATCATGGGCCAGTCACTTTCCCCTCTCTTAGATGTCAGAGCCCTCATTTCTACAAGTAGGGACCTGGAGTAGATGAAGTCCATCAATTCTTCTGTCCCAAAGTAAGTCAGCCTGTGTTTTGAGTTTCCCTGGGCAGCGAAGGTATAAGACTCAGTCAAGGCCAGCAGGCAGCCCAAAGACACCACAAATGAGCCCCCAATTCTCTGGTCCAGTCATCTGCTGCTCCTGACCCAGAGAGGCCCCCAGGGAAAGGAGGGAGGGCAGTCCACAATTTCAAAGCTGGAAGATGAACCTAAAGACCATGTTGTTCGTTCATTCAGGAGTTCTGCATCTTGTTAATCTCATGGACCCCTCAATCTAGTAAAGCCTTTGAGCCTCCTCTCAAAATGCCTTTAAATGTATAAAATACATCAGATTACAAGGAAACCCTGTTCTGAAATAAGGAATTTTTCTTTCCCATCTAAGTTCATGGACCCCCTGAAAGATTCTTCCAAGAACCTTGTCCACTTAATGACAGAGAGGCAGGGACTTGCCCAGAGTCATGGCAGGTCAACATCAGGGGTAAACCGCAAATACAGATCTCAGGTAGCTGAGAAATATTAAGGTGTAAGGTGTGTGTAAGGAGCAGCTGCATGGCGCAGCAGATAAGTCCTAAGTCTAGAGTCAGTTCAAATCTGGCCTCAGACACTTACCAACTGCATGACCCTGTTTGCCTTAGTTTTCCTCATCTGTAAAATGAGCTGGAGAAGGGAATGGCAAATTATTTCAATATCTTCGCCAAGAAAACCTAAACGGGATCATGGAGAGTCTAGGGAGTCACAGAGAGTGGGGTGGGGAGTGCCTTAATCCCTGGGTTGAAGAACTCTTTAACTCTCCCCTTTACCCTGCTCCTGGGATCAGGGTGGCTCACAGACTTCACGGAGTACCCCACAAGTCCCCAAGAGAGAGAAACAGCCTGATCTCATTCTATCTCAAAACAGAGGTAGTAATCACAGGACCTCCAAGAGCCCTGGGGTCCAGTGGACCTTGGCAAATCACAGCTTTTTGTTCTTGAAGAGGACCATGACCTCATGGAGGTGATGCCATGAGATACAAATGAATTGGATTTAAGTGAGGGAGGGCTGTGCAAAGTCACCAGCCTCACTTTCTCTTCCGGAGCCATGTGAGTCTGGTGGCCAGATATTGATCAGGACAACCTGAGATGGCCCGGGATGCAGTGGGGGACCTTGGCCCTTTCAAGCTAAGCTCTTTAGCAGGTCTTGGTTTGAGGCAATGCCCATTCAGTGATTAAAGCTTAATAAGAAATGAGGCAGAGAGTGTCCTCTTTAAAAAACAAAACTGGCCGAAACAGAAACAATTGCTATGGACGTTCATTTGGAGCCAATCAGAGCCCAAACTATGGCCAAGGAAGGCTCGGCCTGTTGCTGGCCAATCAAACAGAGCCTGAGTGATCTGGGGTTAAGGCTGATCTTTAAGAGAAAGAAAAAAAAGTTTCAGAGATTAAAAATTGCATTCCTTTTGGGCAGAGCACTCACTGGTAAGGGTGTGATACCCTATGTGGACCAAGGAAAAGAGAGAGACACAGAGACGGAGAGAGAAAATAAGGGGCCGTGTTGCCCAACTAGCCAGTTCCAGTTTGGTCCGCAGTGGGCACCTCCTTTTCTACTCACAAAACTTGCTGTTTGTCCTTCATTCTTGAAGAAGACCATGACATCAGCGAGGTGATGCCAGGACTTGCAAGCGAATTGGGTTTAAGTGATCCTTGCTCTTAAAATGAGGGAGATGGACTCCAGAGACGAACCTTAAATCATATGATCTTGAGCCCTTTCAAGGTCCCAGGCAGTAGGAAGACAAGGACAGAAACAAAGCAGAAGAGATATGGGAGACAGAGGCAAACAGAGCCAGGGCTCAGAACCTTCCTAGGTTCTCTCCCAAGCTGCCTGCCCAGTGAGAGTAGATACTTCCTCCCTGAGTCAGAGCATCATAGAGGGGCTGGGGGCCGGCCCCAGTGAAAGGTGAATTACAATAATTATGGTGTTGAAGAGGCTGGGAGGGGTTGAGGTCTGAGCCAGGAATTCTCTGCTCACCTCCAAATCCTAGTCCCCAACACCCTACTCGTCGCTGCCCAGTTTTAGTGTCTCTCCACTGCAACCCCACCCCCTTTCTTTTTCTTTCTGATGGAAAGAGGCCTGGGCTGTGTGTGAGTCAGAGGACTTGGGCTCTGGCTCCACTGTTTATTTGCTGGGCAACATTTGTCAAATCTTTAAACCTCCCTGCAGCTCAATTTTCCCTGCCCATAAAATGGGTACATTATTTGCATTACCCGCCTCATGGGGCATTTGTGATTAGAGTGCCTCACAGTGCTCTAGAGATTGGATATTATTAATAAAATAGCCTATTTCCACATCATTTTTTTTTTTAACTTTCGATTGGCCTTGTCTATTCATGTTTCCCTACTTACATTCCTGATGGTCTGGTGTCTCTGTTTCTCACTCTCTTTGCTGTTACATTCCCCTCTCCATCCCCACCTCCCCATCACTGTTCAATGGATCCTTTGCTGTGACCAGAGGGGAAGGCAGGTAGCTAAGAACTGCCACTACCAGCCCCCCTCCCTGCTCCCAACCCCAGCTTACGTAGCAGTTGGGAGCTAGGCACCTTCCAATTTACAGATAACAAGCCTTGTAGGAGATGGAGTGAGAGAGGTCTCCCTGGCTCCCAGTCAGTCACCATGTCTGGCTGCTTGTTATACTTTCTGTGGGTCTTTTGTGGCCACTGGCTCTCCCTTTTCCTTTTCCAGCACTGTCTCTGTCCTCTGCCTCTCCCTCAGTCTCTGTTTTTTTGCTGCCTCTCTTCCCAGCCTCCCTAGATTAATGGATTTAGCATGGGAGGAGACAATTCCTTTATTTTACGAAGAAACAGTCCCAGGTGGTTAAAGGATTTGCCCATAGCCACAAGGAGAGTAAGAAGCACTTGTGGGCTGGGAGGTGGGGGACTTTCTCACCCTATTGGTTCTAGGTCACTCTCACCCCTAACATCTAAATCTCTAAATCCCCTAAATCTCCGGCAGATCTTTGTTCTGCTGGCTTCAGGTTCTTTCAGATTCGGCTCCCTAGCACCCCAAGCTACTCACCAATTTCCCTTTTTTCGTTTTAGTCTCAATCTCTTGCTGGGCCTGCCAAGCTTCTTTCGTGGCTCACTCTCAGCCCATCTTCCCTAATCCCTTTCTCCAGATCTGGGCCTGGCCCTGGTCCGGTCCCAGCCACCCCCATCCAATTTTGAGCTCCTTAGGTTTCCCATTAGAGTGTAAGCTGCTAGAGGGCAGAGACTATCTTTCTGATTGTATTTGGGTACCCAGCACTTAGCCCAATTGCTGGTCACATGGTGCCAAATAAAAGCTTCTTGATGTGACCATATCCCTTAAGCTCCCATTTCTTTATCTCCCTCTCATTTATCATTTGGTATTCATCAAGGGACAGCTAGATGGTGCCTTGGATAGAGTGCCAAACCTGAATTCAAATCCAACCTTAGACACTTGTTTTGGTGACTCTGGGTAAGTCACTTCCCCCAGTTGGCCTCAGTTTCCTCATCTGTAAAATGAGCTGCAGAAGGAAATAGCAAATCCAAAATCTCTGCCAAGAAAACCCCAGATGGGGTCATGAAGAATCAGACTCAAATGAACAACAATTAACATATGCCCGCTACAGTCAAGGTAGCTTACATTCTGCCAAAAGGTACAGCTCTCGTTAACCTTAATGCTTTCACTCTCAGATTATCTTTAATTTGCCCTATCCACCCATCCACCCATCCACCCATCCACCCATCCATTCATCCATCCATCCATCTGATGTGATTTAGACTGTGGGAACCCCCTTGAACCCCACCGTGAATCTTCCCACTTGATCTGGTTTTTCATGCCCAAATAGCCTAGCCTAGCTTTCCATGGTCTGGTTACCTCGGGATTGCCTTCTGGCTGTTTCCCACCCTTGATCCTGATCAAAATATCTATACCTTAGCTCTCTTATGGTCTGTCATGTCCAGGTAGCCTTCAACCTCCTAGTCACCCCAGTCCCATCAAGATCCTCCTTCGACTCCTCCTCAAGACCACCCCCCCAAAACCCCTCCTCTAGTCACTCCAGACTACTAGACCACCCTCGATCCCTCCCACAATCTTTCTGTATATGTCTTATCTTGCCTCCATGAAGGCGCTCAGATTCAATCGAATCTGGGAAAACGTGTGTCACAAGTGAGATTTCTTACCCATTA
Source organism: Trichosurus vulpecula (assembly GCF_011100635.1). NCBI lineage: Eukaryota > Metazoa > Chordata > Mammalia > Diprotodontia > Phalangeridae > Trichosurus > Trichosurus vulpecula. The sequence continues at coordinate 43,203,823 of NC_050574.1, forward strand.
TGGCAAATCTTTAATAAACTTTGTTTTTCCTTGGCTGAGAAGCCTTGAGTCTAATTCATTCGGCAAGACCCGGCATGTCGGCATTTTGGGGTCTTGAGCACCCCTCAACCCCAAACCTCATCACATCCATCCATCCGTCTGATGAGGGCACAGTCTCTGGGAATCCCTTGAACCCTTGAACTCTCCTTGAATCTTCCCACTTGATCTAGCCTTGGGACTGTGCCCTCATCACGTCCATCCATTCCTTCTCTACTCTCTCATATCTACCTACCTATCATCCATTTCTATCATCTATTAGCATCATTTTACCTGTCTATCATCCATGTCCTGTACACACATGCATATTGTTTGGATATTGTCTCCGCCCTTAGACTGTGAGCTTCTCCAGGGCAGGGACCAGGGTCTTGCTTCTATTGCCAATGCTGAGCACGATGCTGATGAGGTTAAAGAAAAATGATGATGATAGGGAACCATATGTTTTTAGGGGTGCTCGAGACCCCAAAATACCGACATGCCAGGTCCTGCCGAAAGAATTTAACTCAAGCCTTCTCAGCCAAGGAAAAAGACAAAGTTTATTAAGGATTCACTGTATTGGCCAGATCCTCAAGAAGTCACACCATAGGCTAGACTCTTAAGGAATTCTGAGCACTTGTGACGCTAATGCCAGCGGGTAGGATCTATCTGAGCTGACCTAGATTGAATCTGAGCACCTTCATGGAGGCAAGATGAAATCTATATACACAAAGATTGCAGGAGGGATGTAGGGTGGTCCTGGGGTGATGGGAGGAGGGTTTAGGGAGGGTCTTGAGGAGGAATCCAAGGAGGATCCTGATGGGACTGGGGTTACCAGAGGTCAAGATTCCAGGAAACAAGAGAATGGGATTTTGTTAGGATTAAGGGTGGGAAGCAGCTGGATAATAAAGGGCTAGGCCAGGTAGAGATTTGGGCCTAGATAATGAAAGCCTTATGGCTTTAGGCAAAGGCTAGATCTAGTGGAAAGATTCAAGGAGAGTTCTAGGGGGTTCCCAGAGACTGTCCCCTCATCAGTGCCCAGCATACCAGTGAGCACTTAATAAATGCTTGTTGACAGACTAGCTGACCTACTGTCAGACTCTCACTGCCCACTTGCTCCCAAGCTTCCTTTCAGTTCTCACTCCCCCTCCCCCTACATACACCCCAGCCCCATCACCAGCTCCTTCTCTGTGTCATCTCCAGTTAGTTCTCTCCCCAGTTTTTAACCTCATGGGACAACAGTTCACAATGATAAAGCATTTTATAGGTTATCTCCTCTGGGCCTCACAACAACCCAGCTAGTATTTCCTTCATTTCACAAATGATGAAGCAGAAGTTGAAAGTTGTGACTTCCCATGGGTAACTGAAACAAGATTTGAACTCATGTCTCCCTTCAAGTCCCAGACTTTACATTTGCTATGCCTCTTACCTAAAGGCCTGGATCTTTAGATCTTTTAAATCTTCAGTGGTTTTAGAGGCTGTCTTCTCCAACCCCTTCAGTTTACAGATGAGGAAACTGAGACCTGCAGAGGTTAAGTAATGAGGAAACATATTTAAAATCTCTTTTAAAATATAACTAAAAATATGTATATTTTAAAATTTCCCCTAGTGCCTTTTCCAGAAGGTAGAGAAAGAACAAAAAGGTCTTTCTTAGGGAAATGGTTAAGGGCAGCAAAAATTTAACAAAAAGCTTTTATCTAGATAAAGTCTCTTCTGGCAGGTTTGGGGCTGGGACCCAGCTAAGGGTAAGGAGCTTGCTTTCTCATTCATGGTTAAGGTATGGATACCGATGACTAGAAGGAATTCTTTTCAGACGTTAAGGGGAGTGGTCCAGGAAGGACTGAGTGGTGAATATTCTCAAATGCTACCCCCCACTATATTTTAATCATTTCCTTTTTTGTCCTCCTTTCCTTACTGTCTAGGGGCCCAGGGTCTAGTTGGGGGGCATAGGGCTGGGGGGAGGGGACTGTGCCGGTTTGGACTTATGGCTGCCTAGGTATAGAATAACATTAAATGCAACTTTTTTCAAAAACTTGAGTTTCAATGGCATAGTACCATATCAGCGTTAATTCCAATGTCACACAGATCATATAAGTAAACAAGCCTTAATTAAGTGCTTGTGCTGGGGTTGCAAAGAAGGGCAAAATCCAATTCTTGCTTTCAGGGAGCTCACAGTCTAATTTGGGAAGCTACGTGTAAATAATTAAATGCATAAGAGAGTTGTGCAGAAAACACGGAAAGGGGAAGGCACTTTGGGGGAGGGGGGAGAAGGGGAAACAGCATTAACAGCCTCCTGCACAAGGTGGGTCTGGGGTCAGTCTCAAGGACAGCCAGGGGTAATTTGAATCCAGCTAGCTCTTATGCTTCTGAGAGAGTTAGGTGGCCAAGTGTAGTTGGGTGTAGGTATCCAGGTACTGACCTTGGGCAAGTCACTTCACCTTGTTAGCCTCAGTTTCCTCATCTGTAAAATGAGCTAGAGAAGGAAATGGCAAACCACTCCAGTATCTTTGCCAGGAAAACCCCAAGTCGAAGAGTCGCATAGTCAGAGCAACAACCAAAAATTTACAACTCCAGGGACAATGCCACCAAGCTCCAACTCTTCTGGTGTCACCCCTACCCCCAGTGTCTTGGTCCTTTGGAGGTTCTGCCCCTTCCCCCACCACCCAATGTTTCCACCTCACCCCTCACTTTCAGCTCTGGGATGCTGGGATTCCCACCCCCTTCCATTTCTTGGTTTCTGGATTAGAATCCAGAACCGCTGGGCGGGGTGCTCATTAACCCGAGGACTCCACAATAAAAGCATTCTCTGGTCACAGGGGCGGGGGCTGCCTTTACCGGAGATAAAAGCCACCTGGGACTTCTTGGTAAGGAGACTAGAGGAAGAGACCTGCTCACGGACCAGTCCTTCTGTGCCAGACAACCCTTCCCCAGAGACACCTGGCCCCTGGCCTCTTATCTGCTTGTTCTTCCCCCAGCCTCTACAGCCCTCCCTCCAGTGAGGGGCGCCTATGCTGCTCTGTCTGTGTCTCACCCCACCGATCTCTGTATCTGGATTTCTGAGTATAAATGTTTCTGTGAGCCATTTTTTTAGCTGCTTATTGTCAGACCTCCCCTACCCCAAATAGGAAACTCTTCAGAAATGTTCTTCCTGTTCTTAACGCTGCCTCTCCTGTGGGTTGCTGGTAAGTGGTTGGGGTGTACCGGCTGTAGAGGGGAGGCAGTGGTGGAGGGGTGAGGAGACAGGAGTGGTTGGGAAGAGGTGTGTGTGTGGGGCGGGGGGGGGGGGAAGGGAATAAGTGTTTATTAGCTACATTATATATTATACTGTATTGTAAATGATATAATAAGCACCTACTCTTCTAGATGATGTACTAGATGTTTTTTTTAATCAAATATTTCCTCATTTGATCTTTGAAATAATTCTCTGAGGCATCTGGAAAGGTGGGAATGAATAGAACCAGGAAGTGGGGCGGATGATGTCAGTTGGGGGGAGGGGGCAGTATGAGAGGATGATGAGGGATGACAGGAAGACAAAGGAGCTGGTTGGTTTTAGGGGAATGTTGTGGGAGATCCTCTCAATGGGGACCATCAAAGGCCAGTTTTGTGGGAGTCTATGGAACATGGGGTGTGAGTGTGTTGGGTGGGGGGCAGAATGCAAGGCTTTCAAAGATAAGGGGACAAGTCACTTAAACCTCACCAGGCCTCGTTTTCTCCTCTGTAAGATGGGTTCACAAAAGGACTAAGTTAGCTTATCTATAGAAAGCCTTCTTCAAGTCAAAGTTACATTTAGTCATCAGCCATAGTTTCGGGGAAGGACCAGAAGGAGAAGACATTGGGGCTTCCAATGTTTGAGAAGATTGCCTCCAATTCCCTCTCCGGACATTCCTCCATCCCCAGCCAATGCAGATGGGAGTGAGGATAAGATCATTGGTGGTCAGACTTGTATTCCCCACTCCCAGCCCTGGCAGGCTGGGCTGTTCATCAATCAGAATTTCCACTGTGGGGGTGTCCTGCTGTCCAATCGCTGGGTCCTCACTGCAGCTCACTGTAACCACTGGTGAGTACCCCCCCACTGCTAGGTTAGCATCCAGCCTCATGCCCCACCAGCCTAGAAATCAGGCCAGATCCTGACCCATCTCAGCCCGGGCCAGCCCACTGTAGTGCGTCTAAGTCAAACTCAGCCCCAGGCTTGTACCACCAGAAAGATAGAAAAAAGTGTGAACAGAGTGGGAAGAACTCTTGGGCTTGCTTGGGTCAGGAGATGTGTAGTCTGACTCGTGGTTCTTCCCCTTGCTTGCTGCCTATGCCCCCTTCCCTCTCTGGGCCTCAGTTTTCCCATCAGTCAGCTGAGAGGGGTTGGACTGGATCCTCCCTAGGGGCTCTTTGACTTAAGGCTCTCTGTGGATTAGGGGTGAGGGAAGAATGATCAGGCTATATATAGAATGCATGTGGAGGGCTAGTGGGGAGTTGGGATTGGGAAGGATCAAATGGCCTGAAACTGAACAGGCTTACCTTCCTACAAGGAACCTTCGAGTGGTCTTGGGAAAACACAATATCAAACGCCGGGAGTCCTATCAGCAATGGGTCAGGGTGAAACGCCGGATTCCCTACCCCAACTACAACTCCAGGACCACCAACAATGACCTCATGCTACTCTACCTGGAGAGTCCAGTGAGGCTGACCCGCCAAGTTCAACCCATTCAGCTGGCAAAAGACTGTGCCAATCCCGGCACAAGCTGCCTGGTGTCTGGCTGGGGTACTGTGTCCAGTCCTTTTGGTAAGAGCAGTTAGGTCACACTTGGGGGTGGCTCAAATGGCTGGGTGGGTAAGCAGGGACAGAACTAGGACTGGATTCTGAGTGTCTTGCCTGTTTTTGCTTTTTTTTTGAGGGGGGAAGGCAGGGCAATTGGGGTTAAGTGACTTGCCCAAGGTCACAGAGCTACTAAGTGTGTCAAGTGTCTTGAGGCCTGATTTGAATTCAGGTCCTCTTGACTCCATGGCCTGTGCTGTACTCAACTGTGCCACCTAGCTGTCCCCTTCGTCTCTGATTAAAGGGATTGTGTCCTCACCTCAGTTCCTAGGGCTGAGTTGGTCCTCTCTCTCTGGCTATAGCTGTATTTCCCAGCACCCTTCAGTGCCTGAGGATTAGCATCATATCTGAGGAAAGATGCAAAAATATTTACCACAGAGCCATCACTCCCGGCATGGTCTGTGCTGGGCATGAAGAAGGTGGGAAGGACTCTTGCCAGGTGAGCCCCAGGTCATGGGAAAGCACAGAAAGGGGCTGACGGGGGTGCAGGTAGACCCTGGGAGGTCTGTCCCATCTGGGTTCAGAAGTCCATTGGAAGTAGGGAGGTGGACTGGGATAGAAAAAATTCTTCCTGAGGTCTCTAGTCTCTGAAATTGATGTGAGTCTCTTCTCTTTCTCTGTCCCTGTCTCTTGCCCATGTCTCAATTCTTCTTGCTGCTTGCCCTTCTTTCTGCCCTGGTCTCTGTAGGGTGACTCTGGAGGCCCCTTGGTGTGCAATGGGGCCCTGCAGGGCCTGGTGTCATGGGGCATGGAACGCTGCGCCCTGCCCCAGTATCCTGGTGTTTATACCAACCTGTGCCGTTACCGGACCTGGATCCTAAGTGAAATGCAGAAGAATTATTGACAAGCTCCCCTGACAACCCCAGGAAGATTGCCCATTCTAACCCATCCCCAGTCCTGCCCTCAGGGACAGGTGGCCTGAAACTACAGCCCCACAGCCAAGGACAGGACTCAGCTATCCTGACTTCCCAACCATGGACCTCTGGACGACCCAGGTTTCCTTAGACCCATCTCTAGTCTGGATTTGGATGAATGGAAAGGGAATCAAGAGGATTTAGAGATGGAAAGGATTTTAGACCCTGAAAATAGCAGGTCTGGAAAAGAACCTCTAATTTTTACAAATGAGGAAACTGAGGGTAAAAGTAACCTCCTAATGTCACATAGCTAGCGTGTAACAATTCAAGACTAGTGTTCTCTCCCTGATCCTGATGTCTGAAGGTAGATCTATCCTTAACCTCCGAAATACCCTTGCCCCTCATGAATCTACTGCCCTGCTCAGGTATCCAGAGTAATAGGTAACTTAGGTCCCTCTTGGTCACTCCTCCCCCAACAGTCTTAAATTAATAAAATGTATGGGACTTCCTTTGGGACTGCCATGTGCTGGTTTTTCCTATGCAGCTGGGACAGCCTGTGTAAGGGGGAGGGTAAGAAAGAATGGGGGAGAGGGGGAAGGAAACAGGCTGGGAGAAGAGATCCTGGAGGAGTAAAAGACTTGACCAACCATGTGCAGGGAGGACCCCCCCCCCCCCCCCACCATTCCCTGTGTCCCTTTCCCGTGTCCCTGTATCATCCATGCTTTTGTCTTCATGGCCTCACTCCTGCATCACTGTCCCCAGATTGCTCTCATCTTGCTACCCGGTAGATTTTTGGCGTTGTCACCATCTCCATCGTCGGTGTCATTGGCCCCATTACTGAGTCTTACCATGGCTTATGTGTTGCTGTCCCCACTTTCTCTTGGCCTTCCCCTCACTGATCCTAGTTCCTGCTGACCTTATCACTGTCACTACAACCCCAGACACCCCATAGTAGGGTCCCCATCACTATGCCTCCCCATCCTTAATATCCTGAATACTGCCGATCCTTTGTTCCCCTGACTTGGTGGGCCCCTCCCCATGGCACTGCCCCTGGAACCTTCATGCTTAGATAAGAAGCTACATCTTCATTTCTGCTTCAGGTCCCCCTCATTTTCTTAGAATCTACGCTGGGACAGGTGGTGAGGAGAAGGTATTTTCCCCCTGAAGACGTTTCCCTCTAACTCTGCATCTCAGTTCTTGGTCTCTTTCTCCATTGCAGTATCTCTGATTCCTGCATGTAGGTTTCTGAGTTTCCGTCCCTTCTGGGCCTAGGTGTATGTCTCCTCGTGGCTGCCATGACGATGCTGGCACATGGAGAAAGGCTCCAGATCCCAGCTCTGGTCCTAGCTGCCTGGGCATTCAAAGTCACAGGCATATAGGGCCCTTCCAACTCCGAAACCTGAGCTCCCTGTCTGCCTCTCCAGGATTCTTGTGGGCCCCAGGGCCTAGGAGTAGGCAGACAGCAACACCCCCTACCGACCAGCCCTTCCGGTTGGGCCCAGACAATGGCCCCTAATTAGCGAGGAAATTAAAGAGGCGTCATTAACCCCTGGGAGACAGTGAATGGGAAAGTCCTGGGGCTTGCTGAACTGCTTTCTGGCTCAGGCCGAGGACCAGGCTCCCAGAAGTTCTGGCTCTGCTTCTCCTTGTGCTCTCTGACTTCATCTCTCTTTGTAGTGTTAGTGGTGCATTTCATTACTTTGACTTTAGCCCTACCTCTCGTCTGTCAGTCAGTTAGCATTAAGCACTCATCAGGTGCCAGGCAGCATACTAGGCTCGGGATGCAAAGTAAGGCAAAAACAGCCCCTCCTCAAGGAACTTACAGTCTAATGGAGATAGCGTGCAAACAACTATGTATTTATTTAAAAAAAACAAAACTAAACTAACTCTTCTTGACCCTATTTGGGGTTTTCTTGGCAGAGGTACTGGAGTGGTTTGCCATTTCCTTCTCCAGCTCATTTTACAGATGAGGAAACTGAGGCAAATAGTGAAGTGACTCACTCAAGGCCACACAGCTAGTAATTGTCTGAGGCTGAGTCTTCCTGATTCCAGGACCAGTGCTCTATGCACTATGGTGCCACCCAGCTAGCTGTCCATGGAGGCTGCATTTGAGGTAATTCACAGAGGCAAGGCACTGGCTTTGAGGAACATCAGGAAAGGTGGGATCTTAGGGAGAGCTTCCCAGGCTTGGGACAGTTAGGGAAAATGCCCAGAGACGAGATGCAGGAGGCTTGTGTGGCTGGATCCAGTCCATGGGGCAGAGTGAGGGGCATATGAAGGCTTTGAATGCCAAACAGAGGGTATTGTACTGATCCTGGAGGTCATAGTTGCTCTGGGGTTTATTGAGTAGGGGGTGTCACTTTGTGCTTTAGGAAAATCACTTTGGCAGCTGAAGGGAGGATGGATGGGAGAGGGCAGAGACCCCCTCCCAGCAGCTACTGCACAAGGGAGGCAATGAGAGCCTGCACTAAGGGTCCTTGTTTGACCTTGGTTCTAGAAGAGGACCATGATGTCAGGAAGGTGATGCCATGACAAGTGAGTGAATTGGACCTGAGTGAGGGAGGGCTGTGCAAAGTCAACCTCACTCTCTCTTCTGGAGCCATCTGTGTTCAGTGGCCAGATATCAGGACAATTGTCTATGGCCTTGGATGCAGTGGGAGACCTTGGTCATTTTAAGCCAAGTTCTTTCCCAGGTCTCAGTGGCTGGGTCCCTGGAGGGACCCATCTCCATCACTCCATTCTACTATCTCCATTTTTCATCACACTCCAATAGAATGGAAGGTCCTTGAGGACAGGAACTATTTTTTTTTATCTCTGTAGTCTCAGCACCAGGCCTTGTGCCTCTGGTCATTAATAAATGAATTAGTGGTCATGCTTTGAATCCCTCCCTTCCACTCAGCAAATATTTAATATACACAAGAGGCCACTAGGTTAGAGATCAGGATCTGGAGGCTGTGGTCCAGCCCCAGACACTTTTAAGCTGTGTGACTTCGGGGAAGTCACTTAAGCGCTGCTTGCCTCAGTTTCCTTCTCTGTACAAAAGATGAAAAAAAATATGACACAGTCTCTGCTCTCAAGGAGTTTATAATCCATACATAGGATGGGGAAAGGGGGAAGACAAAGCTTTGGAGAAAATGGGGATGTGGGGGAGGTATTCAGGAAGGCAGTGGTGCCTGAGCTGCACTTTGAGGGAAGAGGAAGATATCAACTGACAGAACAGGAGGAGATATTTTCCAATCAATTGGGTGCCTAGTAAACGCCCGGCACTACCAAGAGCTGGAGTCATCAAGTCCAAAGTGAACCATCCCTGACCTCAAGGAGCTTTTGTTCTAATTGGGGAGTTGGTGTGAATATATATTTGTGGATACTGGTAAGCATTTATTAAGCACCTACTATGAGCCAGGCGCTGTACTCAATGCTTTACAAATATGTCATTTGATTCTCACAAAAACCCTGGGAGGTAGATGCTGTCATCTCCATTTTACAGCTGTGGAAACTGAGGCAGAAAGAAGTTAAGTAACTTACCCAAGATCACACAGGATTGGACAACTTTGGGCAGCTCTGCCTCCCAACCGATTCATGAGCAAGTCAAGACAGCACCCTCATGATGGCATTGGACCTCTTTGACGATGAAAGATGGACAGCAGCAATAGCTAGGAAGTATCTGATGCTGGATTTGAACTCAGCTCTTCCTGACTCCAGTACAAGATAGTTGGAGGGGAAGCACTAGCAGCTGGGGATGGCCATAAGAATGTGGGATGATAACAGAGTAAAGAAGTCATCTGATTTGGTTAGCGGCTCAGTAAAGGAAAGAGCAGTGTACAGAGCCTTTCTCCCATTGGTGACTTCTTCCTGGAGTCTCCACTTTGGGGAAGGACCCCAGAGCAGCCATTCTTCATTCTCAGGACTTAGGTACTAAGTTCTGCAGAGGTACCTCTCCCACCCCTCCTTCTGGGGTCCCCTTTTTATGTGTTGTCCTTCTCATTGGAATGTAAGCTCCTTGAGGGCGGGGGCTGCTTTTTTTTGCCTGTATTTTTATTTCTAGCATTTAGCACAGTGTCTGGCACATAGCAAGCACTTGCTGACTCACTTCTGACAAGTCTGGAGTGGCAGGTTGGAGCCAGACTGAATGCCAGGCTGAAAGGGTTTTTATTTTATCTCAGAACAATAGAGAGACGCTGGAGTATTTTGCTCTGGGGAATGACATGGTCCTTAAATCCCCCATACTGAACCTTCCTTTTACCCTGATTTTCAAGTGCCCTGATCCTTAGTCTTATATATCCACCCCATCCTAGACTAAACACTGCTACATACTAATCACAGCCAAGGATTAAACCTTTTCTTACATACAGTTGGATAGGAGTAGATGTGACTTAATTGGTCTGGGAAACTCCTGACTACCTTCTCTACAACTTCCAAGAGTGGTGAGAATTTAATGACTTGCCCACAGGCCTTGGCAGTATGTGTCAAAGGTAGGATCTGAACCCAAGTCTTCCTGTTTTCCAGGCCAGTTCCATCTAACATACCACACTAAGCCCTGCAGAGTCCTATACATTCGGTAAATGGACTCGAAGTGTAGCCGGCCACCATTTCTTCCCACTAGGGGGCGCCAAGTTCACGTATGACCCACACAAACTCTGGTCCAACGTCCTGAGCTAAATTCTTGAATCCCAGAGCTGGAAGGTTCCTGAGAGGGCATCTTATCCAACTTATCCCTGAACAGGAATCCTTTCCACAACTTTCTTAACTCAACTCCATTCAAAGCCTCACCCTAAACCATTATCACTAACCCCAAGTCCCTTTTTAGCCCTAAACTCATTCCCAAAGATCTTCCCATTCCTGACTTTTCATAAGCTATGCCCAATCAAGCATTTAAAAGATTACACTTGGCAGGTTTTCCTAGCCCATAGTCACCTTTGTTCTTACCCACTTCAAGTGGACACTGGAATACCAAGAATGTCCTTGGGGAGGAGAAAGACTAGATTGTAAACACATGGAGAAAGCAGCTGATATGCCAGGGGGGGAGGGCAAAAGAGAGGTGATGGAGGGCATGGGAAGGGAGGAGGAGGAAGCTGGAAAGGGTAGGGTAGAGGGAAGAAGGAAGAGGCGGTGGTTTTAGGGAAGAGTGGGTGGCTCTGGGGAAAAGGGATGGGTGGAGTTTGGAGTTCAAGTGTGGAGGTGGATGGGGTAGGATTAGGGTTAGGTAGGGCTGAGGTCAGGGCTCAGGTTAAGGGCAGCACCAGGGGTGGGAGAGGGACAGAGTGACAATGGAGTGTGGGATTATGTTGGTGGGGTTGCTTGGGGTTGGAGAAAAGGTTAGAATTAGGATAAGTGAGTTGGGATAAATTGAAGGTTGGATTAGTTTCTGTTTGGAGTCGATATTAGATTTGCAGTTAAATTTTGAGTTGATACTGTAGTTAGGGTCAGTGATGGGTATGAAGCTTAACTTAGACATAGAATTGAGATCCATATGTGATCTGGGTTACTTTGGGCTGTGTATGGGGTTGTGAATTGGAATTAGGGATGAGTCTGAGATTGGGGGATGGAGTGGGAGAGGATTGGTCATGGAGCTAGGTATTGAGTTGGAATTGAGAATAGTAATGAGGATGGGTTTGGGTTTGGAATTAGGAAAGAAAATGGGAATGGAGATGGAGTTGGGAATTGAAACAGGATTCGAGGATGGGTTGGTGTTTGTGATGGGAAAGGGGATATGAGTATGGGGTTAGGAGTACGGATGTGGGTGGAGTGGGGATATGTAGTGGGTTCCCTATTCTCCAAATTTCCCCCCTAGGTCAGAGTATCCTGGGGTTCACCCAGCCCAAGGGGCCCTCAGGCTGAGGCAGGGCTCAGAACTGGATCTCAGCAAGTCTGGGAAACTCCACCCCCTGGGGTGCCCAGCCCATCCTGGGGGCCCTAGATGGGGCTGTCAATATGGGGATTAGTGAGGGGGTGGAGGGAGAGGACAAGGATAAGGAAGAAGTTGCAAGCTCATGAGGGAGGGAAGTCATGGGTTAAAAGCTTCAGGACAAGGTGTCCCTCAAAGGAGACTGGAGCTGGAAGGAGAACGAGGGGTCCCTAAGGTATTGGGGGCTATGAGGGGCCTTGGGAGGGGGAGAAGAGAGGAGAGGGAAAGGAGAGGAGAGGGGAGAGAAGAAAGAGGCAAAGAAGAGGAAAAGAAGAGAGAGAAGGAAAGAGGAGAAAGGAAGAGAGAAGAGGACAATAACAAGAGACCAGTAAAGGGGGAGGAGGGAAAGGAGAGAAGATAGGAAGGCAGGATCTAGGGCAAGAGAAGAGTGGAAAGGAGAGAAGAGGAGAGGAAGAAATTGGAGGAATAGGAAGTTGTTTTGAGAGAGTGAAGAGGACCTGAGGAAGTAGAGGTAACAAATAGGAGAGAGGAAACAAGGGAGGAGAAGGCAAAGTGGAGTAAAAAGAGAGACAATGGGGTGGGGTGGGGGTACTGAGAAAGTGACTCAGCCTGGTCTTGGGAGGGATAAGGAGAGGATGGATAGGATACAGCCCTCTGAGACAGGCAGGGTATGAATTTCTTAGAACTGGGGAGGGAAAGGAGTTGGGAGGACTGGCAGGGGGGTGGGGGGAGATCCAAAAAGATATGGCTGGATAGAGGTGGAGCAGGGCCTCTGGGGTGGCTTCCCACTCTAATACTCTAGGAGGAGGAGGAGCTGGGAATGGCAGGCAACTGAGTTTCCCCCCTCCTCCTCTCCCCCTACCTCCAGTTCCAACAGCGCCACCCTGGCCCAGCTTCTGCCCCTCGGTGCCATGTGGCTGCTGCCTCTGGCCCTGGTCCTAGCCTTGTCACACGGTAAGAATGCAGCGGGGGCGAGGTCAATTCAGGGCCCATGGGGCCAGGCCTGGGAGGGGGTGTGGGAATTAGGACCTCTGGCCCCATTTCCCCTCTGCTGCCCGGGAGCTACTGGAGTGGGGAGAAGGGCGGGGGCTGGCTGAAGGTGCTCAGGCTCTCAGTGTGACCTGGTTTCTTCTCACCCCACCTAGCTCCAGGTTCTGCATGTGCCCTTCTCCTGACCCCCTGGTTCCTGCTTGATCTCTTACTCTACCCTTAGCCCCCAGGACCCCCTCTCAACCCCCAACTGTCCTCTTGCCAGCTTGTCAAATTCTCCCTTAATATCTCAAGCCTTACACTCATTCTCTAGTGTAAAACCTTAACGTTTCAGACCCTTTGATCCCCTAGGCTAAAGCCTCATAACTCCTGGACCCTCAAATATCCCCTAGTCTGATCCCCTAGGATCCCTTATTACCCCCACAAACCTACTTTGATTCCTGGTCTCTTAGAATCTGCAGTACTGTTCTGCCCACTCCCATCCATCCAGACTTCCCCTTTCACCTAAATTCTAACTTTTCTCCTTTGATCTCACAAATCCTCCCTGCCTGCCCCGCCCTCCCCCCCAAGTCCACTCTATTCCACTGATCTAATCTAACTCCCTTTGATTCCCAGGTTCTCCCTCTCTTCCTGACACCTCCCCCTAAAACTCAGATTTCATTCAGACATTCCTCCCCTGATGCCTTGACAATATATCATTGAATTC